>NC_091284.1:35713672-36013672 GCF_032444005.1 Ranitomeya imitator
GTGTGTGTGTAGCCCAGAGCGAGAGAGAGTGTGTGTGTAGCCCAGAGCGAGAGAGAGTGTGTGTGTAGCCCAGAGCGAGAGAGAGTGTGTGTGTAGCCCAGAGCGAGAGAGAGTGTGTGTGTAGCCCAGAGCGAGAGAGAGTGTGTGTGTAGCCCAGAGCGAGAGAGAGTGTGTGTGTAGCCCAGAGCGAGAGAGAGTGTGTGTGTAGCCCAGAGCGAGAGAGAGTGTAGCCCAGAGCGAGAGTGTGTGTAGCCCAGAGCGAGAGAGTGTGTAGCCCAGAGCGAGAGAGTGTGTGTGTAGCCCAGAGCGAAAGAGTGTGTGTGTAGCCCAGAGAGAGAGAGTGTGTGTGTAGCCCAGAGCGAGAGTGTGTGTAGCCCAGAGAGAGAGAGTGTGTGTGTAGCCCAGAGCGAGAGTGTGTGTAGCCCAGAGCGAGAGTGTGTGTGTGTAGCCCAGAGAGAGAGAGTGTGTGTGTGTAGCCCAGAGCGAGAGAGTGTGTGTGTGTAGCCCAGAGCGCGAGAGTGTGTGTGTGTAGCCCAGAGCGAGAGAGTGTGTAGCCCAGAGCGAGAGAGTGTGTGTGTAGCCCAGAGCGAAAGAGTGTGTGTGTAGCCCAGAGAGAGAGAGTGGTGTGTGTGTAGCCCAGAGCGAGAGTGTGTGTAGCCCAGAGCGAAAGAGTGTGTGTGTGTAGTCCAGAGCGAGAGAGTGTGTGTGTAGCCCAGAGCGAGAGAGTGTGTGTGTAGCCCAGAGCGAGAGAGTGTGTGTGTAGCCCAGAGCGAGAGAGTGTGTGTGTAGCCCAGAGCGAGAGAGTGTGTGTGTGTAGCCCAGAGCGAGAGAGTGTGTAGCCCAGAGCGAAAGAGTGTGTGTGTGTAGCCCAGAGCGAGAGAGTGTGTGTGTAGCCCAGAGCGAGAGAGTGTGTGTGTAGCCCAGAGCGAGAGAGTGTGTGTGTAGCCCAGAGCGAGAGAGTGTGTGTGTAGCCCAGAGCGAGAGAGTGTGTGTGTGTAGCCCAGAGCGAGAGAGTGTGTGTGTGTAGCCCAGAGCGAGAGAGTGTGTGTGTGTAGCCCAGAGCGAGAGAGTGTGTGTGTGTAGCCCAGAGCGAGAGAGTGTGTGTGTGTAGCCCAGAGCGAGAGAGTGTGTGTGTGTGTAGCCCAGAGCGAGAGAGTGTGTGTGTGTGTAGCCCAGAGCGAGAGAGTGTGTGTGTGTAGCCCAGAGCGAGAGAGTGTGTGTGTGTGTGTAGCCCAGAGCGAGAGAGTGTGTGTGTGTGTGTAGCCCAGAGCGAGAGAGTGTGTGTGTGTGTGTAGCCCAGAGCGAGAGAGTGTGTGTGTGTGTGTAGCCCAGAGCGAGAGAGTGTGTGTGTGTGTGTAGCCCAGAGCGAGAGAGTGTGTGTGTGTGTGTAGCCCAGAGCGAGAGAGTGTGTGTGTGTGTGTAGCCCAGAGCGAGAGAGTGTGTGTGTAGCCCAGAGCGAGAGAGTGTGTGTGTAGCCCAGAGCGAGAGAGTGTGTGTGTAGCCCAGAGCGAGAGAGTGTGTGTGTAGCCCAGAGCGAGAGAGTGTGTGTGTAGCCCAGAGCGAGAGAGTGTGTGTGTAGCCCAGAGCGAGAGAGTGTGTGTGTAGCCCAGAGCGAGAGAGTGTGTGTGTAGCCCAGAGCGAGAGAGTGTGTGTGTAGCCCAGAGCGAGAGAGTGTGTGTGTAGCCCAGAGCGAGAGAGTGTGTGTGTAGCCCAGAGCGAGAGAGTGTGTGTGTAGCCCAGAGCGAGAGAGTGTGTGTGTAGCCCAGAGCGAGAGAGTGTGTGTGTAGCCCAGAGCGAGAGAGTGTGTGTGTAGCCCAGAGCGAGAGAGTGTGTGTGTAGCCCAGAGCGAGAGAGTGTGTGTGTAGCCCAGAGCGAGAGAGTGTGTGTGTAGCCCAGAGCGAGAGTGTGTGTGTAGCCCAGAGCGAGAGTGAGAGTGTGTGTAGCCCAGAGCGAGAGTGTGTGTAGTCCAGAGAGTGAGAGTGTGTGTAGCCCAGAGAGTGAGAGTGTGTGTAGCCCAGAGAGTGAGAGTGTGTGTAGCCCAGAGTGAGTGTGTAGTCCAGAGAGTGAGAGTGTGTGTAGCCCAGAGAGTGAGTGTGTAGCCCAGAGAGTGAGAGTGTGTGTAGTCCAGAGAGTGAGAGTGTGTGTATCCCAGAGAGAGTGCGTGTAGCCCAGAGAGAGTGAGAGTGTGTGTAGCCCAGAGCGAGTGTGTAGCCCAGATTTGTGCAGAGCCCCGGGTGTGTGTGTGTCTCCCCGGTTGTGTGCAGAGCCCCGGGTGTGTGTGTGTGTGTCTCCCCGTTGTGTGCAGAGCCCCAGGTGTGTGTGTGTGTGTGTGTGTCTCCCCAGTTGTGTGCAGAGCCCCGGGTGTGTGTGTGTGTGTGTCTCCCCGTTTGTGTGCAGAGCCCCGGGTGTGTGTCTCCCCGGTTGTGTGCAGAGCCCCGGGTGTGTGTGTCTCCCCGGTTGTGTGCAGAGCCCCGGGTGTGTGTGTCTCCCCGGTTGTGTGCAGAGCCCCGGGTGTGTGTGTCTCCCCGGTTGTGTGCAGAGCCCCGGGTGTGTGTGTCTCCCCGGTTGCGTGCAGAGCCCCGGGTGTGTGTGTGTGTCTCCCCGGTTGTGTGCAGAGCCCCGGGTGTGTGTGTGTGTGTGTCTCCCCGGTTGTGTGCAGAGCCCCGGGTGTGTGTGTGTCTCCCCGATTGTGTGCAGAGCCCCGGGTGTGTGTGTGTCTCCCCGGATGTGTGCAGAGCCCCGGGTGTGTGTGTGTGTCTCCCCGGTTGTGTGCAGAGCCCCGGGTGTGTGTGTGTCTCCCCGGTTGTGTGCAGAGCCCCGGGTGTGTGTGTGTCTCCCCGGTTGTGTGCAGAGCCCCGGGTGTGTGTGTGTGTGTGTCTCCCCGGTTGTGTGCAGAGCCCCGGGTGTGTGTGTGTCTCCCCGGTTGTGTGCAGAGCCCCGGGTGTGTGTGTGTGTGTGTCTCCCCGGTTGTGTGCAGAGCCCCGGGTGTGTGTGTGTCTCCCCGGTTGTGTGCAGAGCCCCGGGTGTGTGTGTCTCCCCGGTTGTGTGCAGAGCCCCGGTTGTGTGCAGAGCCCCGGGTGTGTGTGTGTGTGTGTGTCTCCCCGGTTGTGTGCAGAGCCCCGGGTGTGTGTGTCTCCCCGGTTGTGTGCAGAGCCCCGGGTGTGTGTGTGTCTCCCCGGATGTGTGCAGAGCCCCGGGTGTGTGTGTGTCTCCCCGGTTGTGTGCAGAGCCCCGGGTGTGTGTGTGTCTCCCCGGTTGTGTGCAGAGCCCCGGGTGTGTGTGTGTCTCCCCGGTTGTGTGCAGAGCCCCGGGTGTGTGTGTGTCTCCCCGGTTGTGTGCAGAGCCCCGGGTGTGTGTGTGTCTCCCCGGTTGTGTGCAGAGCCCCGGGTGTGGGTGTGTCTCCCCGGTTGTGTGCAGAGCCCCGGGTGTGTGTGTGTCTCCCCGGTTGTGTGCAGAGCCCCGGGTGTGTGTGTCTCTCCCCGGTTGTGTCTCCCCGGTTGTGTGCAGAGCCCCGGGTGTGTGTGTGTCTCCCCGGTTGTGTGCAGAGCCCCGGGTGTGTGTGTCTTCCCGGTTGTGTGCAGAGCCCCGGGTGTGTGTGTGTCTCCCCGGGTGTGTGTATGTCTCCCCGGGTGTGTGCAGAGCCCCGGGTGTGTGTGTCTCCCCGGTTGTGTGCAGAGCCCCGGGTGTGTGTGTGTCTCCCCGGTTGTGTGCAGAGCCCCGGTTGTGTGTGTCTCTCCCCGGTTGTGTGTCTCTCTCCCCGGTTGTGTGCAGAGCCCCGGGTGTGTGTGTGTCTCCCCGGTTGTGTGCAGAGCCCCGGGTGTGTGTGTGTCTCCCCGGTTGTGTGCAGAGCCCCGGGTGTGTGTGTCTCTCCCCGGTTGTGTCTCCCCGGTTGTGTGCAGAGCCCCGGGTGTGTGTGTGTCTCCCCGGTTGTGTGCAGAGCCCCGGGTGTGTGTGTCTTCCCGGTTGTGTGCAGAGCCCCGGGTGTGTGTGTGTCTCCCCGGGTGTGTGTATGTCTCCCCGGGTGTGTGCAGAGCCCCGGGTGTGTGCAGAGCCCCGGGTGTGTGTGTCTCCCCGGTTGTGTGCAGAGCCCCGGGTGTGTGTGTGTCTCCCCGGTTGTGTGCAGAGCCCCGGGTGTGTGTGTCTCCCCGGTTGTGTGCAGAGCCCCGGGTGTGTGTGTGTGTCTCCCCCGTTGTGTGCAGAGCCCCGTGTGTGTCTCCCCGGTTGTGTGCAGAGCCCCGGGTGTGTGTGTGTCTCCACGGTTGTGTGCAGAGCCCCGGGTGTGTGTGTGTCTCCACGGTTGTGTGCAGAGCCCCGGGTGTGTGTGTGTCTCCCCGGTTGTGTGCAGAGCCCCGGGTGTGTGTGTGTGTGTCTCCCCGGTTGTGTGCAGAGCCCCGGGTGTGTGTGTGTGTCTCCCCGGTTGTGTGCAGAGCCCCGGGTGTGTGTCTCCCCGTTTGTGTGCAGAGCCCCGGGTGTGTGTGTGTCTCCCCGGGTGTGTGTATGTCTCCCCGGTTGTGTGCAGAGCCCCGGGTGTGTGTGTGTCTCCCCGGTTGTGTGCAGAGCCCCGGGTGTGTGTGTGTCTCCCCGGGTGCGTGTATGTCTCCCCCGTTGTGTGCAGAGCCCCGGGTGTGTGTGTCTCCCCGGTTGTGTGCAGAACCCCGGGTGTGTGTCTACCCGGGTGTGTGTGTCTCCCCGGTTGTGTGTCGAGCCCTGGGTGTGTGTGTGTGTCTCCCCGGGTGTGTGCGTCTCCCCGGGTGTGTGCAGAGCCCCGGTTGTGTGTGCGTCTCCCCGGTTGTGTGTAGAGCCCCGGGTGTGTGTGTGTCTCCCCCGTTGTGTGCAGAGCCCCGGGTGTGTGTGTCTCCCCAGATTTGTGCAGAGCCCCGGTTGTGTGTCTACCCGGGTGTGTGTGTCTCCCCGGTTGTGTGTCGAGCCCTGGGTGTGTGTGTGTGTCTCCCCGGGTGTGTGCGTCTCCCCGGGTGTGTGCAGAGCCCCGGTTGTGTGTGCGTCTCCCCGGTTGTGTGTAGAGCCCCGGGTGTGTGTGTGTCTCCCCGGTTGTGTGCAGAGCCCCGGGTGTGTGTGTGTCTCCCCGGTTGTGTGCAGAGCCCCGGGTGTGTGTGTGTCTCCCCGGTTGTGTGCAGAGCCCCGGGTGTGTGTGTCTCCCCGGTTGTGTGCAGAGCCCCGGGTGTGTGTCTCCCCGATTGTGTGCAGAGCCCCGAGTGTGTGTGTCTCCCCGGCTTCCCAGATTTGTGCAGAGCCCCGGTTGTGTGCAGAGCCCCGGGTGTGTGTGTCTCCCCGGTTGTGTGCAGAGCCCCGGGTGTGTGTGTCTCCCCGGCTCCCCAGATTTGTGCAGAGCCCCGGTTGTGTCTCTCCCCGGTTGTGTGCAGAGCCCCGGGTGTGTGTGTCTCTCCCCGGTTGTGTGCAGAGCCCCGGGTGTGTGTGTCTCCCCAGTTGTGTGCAGAACCCCGGGTGTGTGTGTGTGTGTCTCCCCGGTTGTGTGCAGAGCCCCGGGTGTGTGCAGAGCCCCGGGTGTGTGCAGAGCCCCGGGTGTGTGCAGAGCCCCGGGTGTGTGCAGAGCCCCGGGTGTGTGTGTGTCTCCCCGGTTGTGTGCAGAGCCCCGGGTGTGTGTGTCTCCCCGATTGTGTGCAGAGCCCCGGGTGTGTGTGTGTGTCTCCCCCGTTGTGTGCAGAGCCCCGGGTGTGTGTGTCTCCCCTGTTGTGTGCAAAGCCCCGGGTGTGTGTGTCTCCCCGGTTGTGTGCAGAGCCCCGGGTGTGTGTGTGTCTCCCCGGTTGTGTGTGTGTCTCCCCAGTTGTGTGCAGAGCCCCGGGTGTGTGTGTGTCTCCCCGGTTGTGTGCAGAGCCCCGGGTGTGTGTGGGTCTCCCCGGTTGTGTGCAGAGCCCCGGGTGTGTGTGTCTCCCCGGGTGTGTGTGTCTCCCCGGTTGTGTGCAGAGCCCCGGGTGTGTGTGTGTCTCCCCGGTTGTGTGCAGAGCCCCGGGTGTGTGTGTCTCTCCCCGGTTGTGTGCAGAGCCCCGGGTGTGTGTGTCTCTCCCCGGTTGTGTGCAGAGCCCCGGGTGTGTGTGTCTCTCCCCGGTTGTGTGCAGAGCCCCGGGTGTGTGTCTCTCTCCCCGGTTGTGTGCAGAGCCCCGGGTGTGTGTGTCTCTCCCCGGTTGTGTGCAGAGCCCCGGGTGTGTGTGTCTCTCCCCGGTTGTGTGCAGAGCCCCGGGTGTGTGTGTCTCTCCCCGGTTGTGTGCAGAGCCCCGGGTGTGTGTGTCTCTCCCCGGTTGTGTGCAGAGCCCCGGGTGTGTGTGTCTCTCCCCGGTTGTGTGCAGAGCCCCGGGTGTGTGTAGAGCCCCGGGTGTGTGCAGAGCCCCGGGTGTGTGCAGAGCCCCGGGTGTGTGTGTCTCTCCCCGGTTGTGTGCAGAGCCCCGGGTGTGTGTGTCTCTCCCCGGTTGTGTGCAGAGCCCCGGGTGTGTGTGTGTCTCCCCGGTTGTGTGCAGAGCCCCGGGTGTGTGTGTGTCTCCCCGGTTGTGTGCAGAGCCCCGGGTGTGTGTGTGTCTCCCCGGTTGTGTGCAGAGCCCCGGGTGTGTGTGTGTCTCCCCGGTTGTGTGCAGAGCCCCGGGTGTGTGTGTGTCTCCCCGGTTGTGTGCAGAGCCCCGGGTGTGTGTCTCCCCGGTTGTGTGCAGAGCCCCGGGTGTGTGTGTGTCTCCCCGGTTGTGTGCAGAGCCCCGGGTGTGTGTGTGTCTCCCCGGTTGTGTGCAGAGCCCCGGGTGTGTGTGTCTTCCCGGTTGTGTGTCTCCCCGGTTGTGTGCAGAGCCCCGGGTGTGTGTGTGTCTCCCCGGTTGTGTGCAGAGCCCCGGGTGTGTGTGTGTGTGTGTCTCCCCGGTTGTGTGCAGAGCCCCGGGTGTGTGTGTGTGTGTCTCCCCGGTTGTGTGCAGAGCCCCGGGTGTGTGTGTGTCTCCCCGGTTGTGTGCAGAGCCCCGGGTGTGTGTGTCTTCCCGGTTGTGTGTCTCCCCGGTTGTGTGCAGAGCCCCGGGTGTGTGTGTGTCTCCCCGGTTGTGTGCAGAGCCCCGGGTGTGTGTGTGTCTCCCCGGTTGTGTGCAGAGCCCCGGGTGTGTGTGTGTCTCCCCGGGTGTGTGTATGTCTCCCCGGTTGTGTGCAGAGCCCCGGGTGTGTGTGTGTCTCCCCGGTTGTGTGCAGAGCCCCGGGTGTGTGTGTCTCCCCGGTTGTGTGCAGAGCCCCGGGTGTGTGTGTGTCTCCCCCGTTGTGTGCAGAGCCCCAGGTGTGTGTGTGTCTCCCCGGTTGTGTGCAGAGCCCCGGGTGTGTGTGTCTCCCCAGTTGTGTGCAGAGCCCCGGGTGTGTGTGTCTCCCCGGCTCCCCAGATTTGTGCAGAGCCCCGGTTGTGTGTCTCCCCGGGTGTGTGTGTCTCCCCGGTTGTGTGCAGAGCCCCGGGTGTGTGTGTCTCCCCGGTTGTGTGCAGAGCCCCGGGTGTGTGTGTGTGTCTCCCCGGGTGTGTGTGTGTCTCCCCGTGTGTGTCTCCCCGGGTGTGTGTGTGTCTCCCCGGGTGTGTGCAGAGCCCCGGTTGTGTGCAGAGCCCCGGGTGTGTGTGTGTCTCCCCGGTTGTGTGCAGAGCCCCGGGTGTGTGTGTCTCCCCGGTTGTGTGCAGAGCCCCGGGTGTGTGTGTGTGTCTCCCCCGTTGTGTGCAGAGCCGCGGGTGTGTGTGTCTCCCCTGTTGTGTGCAGAGCCCCGGGTGTGTGTGTCTCCCCTGTTGTGTGCAGAGCCCCGGGTGTGTGTGTTTCTCCCCCGTTGTGTGCAGAGCCCCGGGTGTGTGTGTTTCTCCCCCGTTGTGTGCAGATCCCCGGGTGTGTGTGTCTCCCCAGTTGTGTGCAGAGCCCCGGGTGTGTGTGTGTCTCCCTGGTTGTGTGCAGAGCCCCGGGTGTGTGTGTGTCTCCCCGATTGTGTGCAGAGCCCCGGGTGTGTGTCTCCCCGGTTGTGTGCAGAGCCCCGGGTATGTGTGTCTCCCCGGTTGTGTGCAGAGCCCCGGGTGTGTGTGTCTCCCCGGTTGTGTGCAGAGCCCCGGGTGTGTGTCTCCCCGGTTGTGTGCAGAGCCCCGGGTGTGTGTCTCCCCGGTTGTGTGCAGAGCCCCGAGTGTGTGTGTCTCCCCGGCTCCCCAGATTTGTGCAGAGCCCCGGTTGTGTGCAGAGCCCCGAGTGTGTGGGTCTCCCCGGCTCCCCAGATTTGTGCAGAGCCCCGGTTGTGTGTCTCCCCGGGTGTGTGCAGAGCCCCGGGTGTGTGTGTGTGTCTCCACGGGTGTGTGCAGAGCCCCGGGTGTGTGTGTGTGTCTCCACGGGTGTGTGCAGAGCCCCGGTTGTGTGCAGAGCCCCGGTTGTGTGTGTGTGTCTCCCCGGTTGTGTGCAGAGCCCCGGGTGTGTGTCTCCCCGGCTCCCCAGTTTTGTGCAGAGCCCCGGGTGTGTGTCTCCCCGGTTGTGTGCAGAGCCCCGGGTGTGTGTCTCCCCGGTTGTGTGCAGAGCCCCGAGTGTGTGTGTCTCCCCGGCTCCCCAGATTTGTGCAGAGCCCCGGTTGTGTGCAGAGCCCCGAGTGTGTGTGTCTCCCCGGCTCCCCAGATTTGTGCAGAGCCCCGGTTGTGTGTCTCCCCGGGTGTGTGCAGAGCCCCGGGTGTGTGTGTGTGTCTCCACGGGTGTGTGCAGAGCCCCGGGTGTGTGTGTGTGTCTCCACGGGTGTGTGCAGAGCCCCGGTTGTGTGTGTGTGTCTCCCCGGTTGTGTGCAGAGCCCCGGGTGTGTGTCTCCCCGGTTGTATGTGTCTCCCCGGCTCCCCAGTTTTGTGCAGAGCCCCGGGTGTGTGTGTCTCCCCGGTTGTGTGCAGAGCCCCGGGTGTGTGTCTCCCCGGTTGTGTGCAGAGCCCCGGGTGTGTGTCTCCCCGGTTGTGTGCAGAGCCCCGAGTGTGTGTGTCTCCCCGACTCCCCAGATTTGTGCAGAGCCCCGGTTGTGTGCAGAGCCCCGAGTGTGTGGGTCTCCCCGGCTCCCCAGATTTGTGCAGAGCCCCGGTTGTGTGTCTCCCCGGGTGTGTGCAGAGCCCCGGGTGTGTGTGTGTGTCTCCACGGGTGTGTGCAGAGCCCCGGGTGTGTGTGTGTGTGTCTCCACGGGTGTGTGCAGAGCCCCGGTTGTGTGCAGAGCCCCGGTTGTGTGTGTGTGTCTCCCCGGTTGTGTGCAGAGCCCCGGGTGTGTGTCTCCCCGGTTGTATGTGTCTCCCCGGCTCCCCAGTTTTGTGCAGAGCCCCGGGTGTGTGTGTCTCCCCGGTTGTGTGCAGAGCCCCGGGTGTGTGTGTCTCCCCGGTTGTGTGCAGAGCCCCGGGTGTGTGTGTGTGTCTCCCCGGGTGTGTGTGTGTCTCCCCGGGTGTGTGCAGAGCCCCGGTTGTGTGCAGAGCCCCGGTTGTGTGCAGAGCCCCGGGTGTGTGTGTGTCTCCCCGGTTGTGTGCAGAGCCCCGGGTGTGTGTGTCTCCCCGGTTGTGTGCAGAGCCCCGGGTGTGTGTGTGTGTCTCCCCCGTTGTGTGCAGAGCCGCGGGTGTGTGTGTCTCCCCTGTTGTGTGCAGAGCCCCGGGTGTGTGTGTCTCCCCTGTTGTGTGCAGAGCCCCGGGTGTGTGTGTTTCTCCCCCGTTGTGTGCAGATCCCCGGGTGTGTGTGTCTCCCCAGTTGTGTGCAGAGCCCCGGGTGTGTGTGTGTCTCCCCAGTTGTGTGCAGAGCCCCGGGTGTGTGTGTGTCTCCCTGGTTGTGTGCAGAGCCCCGGGTGTGTGTGTGTCTCCCCGGTTGTGTGCAGAGCCCCGGGTGTGTGTCTCCCCGGTTGTGTGCAGAGCCCCGGGTGTGTGTGTCTCCCCGGTTGTGTGCAGAGCCCCGGGTGTGTGTGTCTCCCCGGTTGTGTGCAGAGCCCCGGGTGTGTGTGTCTCCCCGGTTGTGTGCAGAGCCCCGGGTGTGTGTCTCCCCGGTTGTGTGCAGAGCCCCGAGTGTGTGTGTCTCCCCGGCTCCCCAGATTTGTGCAGAGCCCCGGTTGTGTGCAGAGCCCCGAGTGTGTGGGTCTCCCCGGCTCCCCAGATTTGTGCAGAGCCCCGGTTGTGTGTCTCCCCGGGTGTGTGCAGAGCCCCGGGTGTGTGTGTGTGTCTCCACGGGTGTGTGCAGAGCCCCGGGTGTGTGTGTGTGTCTCCACGGGTGTGTGCAGAGCCCCGGGTGTGTGTGTGTGTCTCCACGGGTGTGTGCAGAGCCCCGGTTGTGTGCAGAGCCCCGGTTGTGTGTGTGTGTCTCCCCGGTTGTGTGCAGAGCCGCGGGTGTGTGTCTCCCCGGTTGTATGTGTCTCCCCGGCTCCCCAGTTTTGTGCAGAGCCCCGGGTGTGTGTCTCCTTGGTTGTGTGCAGAGCCCCGGTTGTATGTGTCTCCCCGGTTGTATGTGTCTCCCCGGCTCCCCAGATTTGTGCAGAGCTCCGGTTGTGTGGCTCCCCGGGTGTGTGTCTCCCCGGTTGTGTGCAGAGCCCCGGGTGTGTGTCTCCCCGGGTGTGTGTCTCCCCGGTTGTGTGCAGAGCCCCGGGTGTGTATCTCCCCGGTTGTGTGTGTCTCCCCGGTTGTGTGGCTCCCCGGGTGTGTGTCTCCCCGGTTGTGTGCAGAGCCCCGGGTGTGTGTCTCCCCGGGTGTGTGTCTCCCCGGTTGTGTGCAGAGCCCCGGGTGTGTATCTCCCCGGTTGTGTGTGTCTCCCCGGTTGTGTGGCTCCCCGGGTGTGTGTCTCCCCGGTTGTGTGCAGAGCCCCGGGTGTGTGTCTCCCCGGGTGTGTGTCTCCCCGGTTGTGTGCAGAGCCCCGGGTGTGTATCTCCCCGGTTGTGTGTGTCTCCCCGGTTGTGTGGCTCCCCGGGTGTGTGTCTCCCCGGTTGTGTGCAGAGCCCCGGGTGTGTGTCTCCCCGGGTGTGTGTCTCGCGGGGGTTGTGTGCAGAGCCCCGGGTGTGTATCTCCCCGGTTGTGTGTATCTCCCCGGTTGTGTGTGTCTCCCCGGTTGTATGTGTCTCCCCGGCTCCCCAGATTTGTGCAGAGCTCGGGCCGCCGTCCTTACCCGTGTCCTCCTCCGCTGCTCGCCGCAGCTCTCCCGTCACATCGAGCACACGGCGGTGTCCGGGGCCTGAGAGAAGGCGGTGATGAGCCGGTGTCCTCACACAGCGCTGCCGCTCAGCATCGCCGCTCTCCCCGCCCGCTGCTCCGGTAGTCGCTGCTCCGGTGGTCGCCGCTCATATCCCGGCACAGATCGCACAGTCCGCGGCCGCTGCTGCCAGCACTGGGGGAGGAGGCGGCGGTCGTTCCTCGGGTCCCGGCCGTACACAGGATGGAGAGAGGGGGGAGGGGGAGGCACAAAATGGCGCGCGTTTCCAAAGCTGCGGAGCCAGGGAGGCGGAGGGAAGAGGCGGAGGGCGGAGAGCAGGGAAGCACCGCCACCGCCTCCTGCTCACACAGCGGCGACACCGAGCCCACCCCGGACCCCGGGACCGCTCCCCCGCCTCACCGGACCCGTCCTCCTGACAAATCCCGCCCGCGCCATTGCCACATATCACCCATCACACACATTATTACACAGTTATATTTTTAAATTCAAGTTCTCGTTGACGGATTCTACAGTTCCGCGTTATAACCGGGAGGCGCGTCGGACATCACCGGACGCGGTTTTCAGGAAAAAAAAAAAAAAAAAACGACTAACAAAATGGCGGCGAGATGAGCGTGTTACCATGGCGACTGTCAATCAGCGCAAAGTCCCCCGGATGCGCGATGACATCAGAAGCTCGGAGGTGGGAGGCGGTGCCTCTGCTGTGGTTAAGGCGGGGAGGGTCACATGACAAATAGGGGGCGGGGACTGACTGGCGAGGTCTGGGGCGTGAGCTCTGAAGCTAATAAACAGAGTTATGTAAATATTGTGTTTAACAGACACGCAGGGCGGCGTGGTCGGGAGAGAAGCGACGCCTGTAGACTTCTATGGGCGAGTGTGTGCGGAAAGGGATTTCTCCTGTTACAGGAGTTCACCATAGCTAATATTGGTTAACCCCTTGCTGCCACAACCAATTATTTCTCTTTACGCTTCCATTTTTTAAGTTTTTTCCTTTTTTTTTCATTACGGTGCTTAACTTATGGGTTAAATAATTTAATATTTTAATAGATTGGTATCGCCGCGTCCGTAAAAGTCCATTTTTTTATGGCAAAAAGGGGGAAAGGCAACTAGAATGTTTTATTTTTTTCTTTTAAGCATCTTGAAAAAGTTTTTTTTTTTTTTTTTTACATTGCATTAATTTAACTCAAATTAATTTAACATCTATCCCAAAATGGTTTCAATAAAAATGTCGTCTCGTCCCGCAAAAAAATAAGCCATCACACAGCTCCATCGGACGAAAAATGAAAATGTTACAGGTCTTGGAAATGGCGACACAACCCCAGAATTTTTTTATTAATTTTTTTTTTAATTTTTAAACTTCAGATTTTTTTTTTCAGCACAAAAATAATAATAAAAAAAACCCTGGACATGTTGGGTATCGCCGTAATTGTGCTGATAAGCAGAATCCTATAGCGAGGTCAAAAACGCATGTTTGAACTGTGGCCTTAAGATGTTATTAATTCTTCTATACTCCAGAGCTGCAATCCCAATTATGCAAGCTTCCAAAAAAATTAATTCTGGCGTTTCTTATTTTTTCTTTTCTCTCGTTAACGCCGTTTACCGATCAGATTAATTTGCTTCATATTTTGATAGATCGGACGTTTCTGAACGCGGCGATACCCAATATGTGTATTTTTTGAATCATTTTATTTTTAATGAGGAAAAAAAGGGGGGTGATTTGAACTTTTGTGCTTTTATTTATTTATTTTTTTATATATATATTTTTAAAAGGTTTTTTTTTAAATTGATTGTCCGATTAAATCAACGATCAAGTGTCGGGAAAGATGCGGGCTCAGCGCCGAAGCCCGCATCAAGGGTAAGGAAACTGTTGTGAATTCAGCTTTTGGGCTCCCTCCGGTGGTTGTAGAGGGTAATGCAGTTGTGCCTGGACTGCAGGATTGGACAGGTGTATCTACTAATTGCAAAACTGACTGGGGTATATAGCTTTGGAGGACTCTTTAGTCCCTGCCAGTTGTCCATTGTTTTTGGAGAATTCACATCCCTTCTGGTCTCTCCTGTTTGCGGTGCTTTTCTTCAAAGATAAGTCCTGGCTTTGTTTTTGCTGTCCACCTGCTGTGGACCTTATAGTTCAGTGCATTTTCATGTTTTGTCTTGTCCAGCTTTGTCTGTGAAGGATTTTTTGCAGCCAAGCTGTATCTCTGGAGATGCAGATATACCCTCCATGTCTTTAGTCAGATGTGGTGATTTGTATTTTCTGCGGTGGATATTTTCTAGTGTTTTTATACTGACCGCATAGTACTCTGTTCTATTCTTTCTATTTAGCTAGAATGGCCTCCTATGCTAAATCCTGATTTCATATCTGCGTATGTTTTTTCCCTCTCCTCTCACAGTCAATATTTGTGGGGGGCTATCTATCCTTTAGGGATTTTCTCTGAGGCAAGATAGGTTTCCTGTTTCTGTCTTTAGGGGTAGTTAGATCTTAGGCTGTGCCGAGGGGTCTAGGGAGTGTTAGGTACCCCCGACGGCTACTTCTAGTTGCGCTGCTAGGTTCAGGGTTTGCGGTCAGTACAGGGACCACCTTCTCCAGAGTCCGTCTCATGCTGCTCCTAGGCCACCAGTTCATAACAGGAAACAGCATAAGTCGTGAAGAGGTTAAAGGCTATGGATGCTGGGGGGGGGGGTTAAACGCTATTGGTGCGGGGGGGTTAAAGGCTATGGATGAGGGGGGGTTAAAGGCTATGGATGCGGGGAGTTAAAGGCTATGGATGCGGGGGGCTAAAGGCTATGGATGAGGGGGGTTAAAGGCTATGGATGCGGGGGGGTTAAAGGCTATGGATGCGGGGGGGTTAAAGGCTATGGATGCGGGGGGGTTAAAGGCTATGGAAGCAGGGGGTTAAAGGCTATGGATGAGGGGGTTAAAGGTTATGGATGAGGGGGGATTAAAGGCTATGGATGCAGGGGGGTTAAAGGCTATGGATGCGGGGGGGTTAAAGGCTATGGATGAGGGGGGTTAAAGGCTATGGATGGGGGGGTTAAAGGCTATGGATGAGGGGGTTAAAGGCTATGGAAGCAGGTGGATGAGGGGGTTAAAGGCTATGGATGCGGGGGGGTTAAAGGCTATGGATCAGGGGGGTTAAATGCTATGGATGTGGGGGTTAAAGGCAATGGAGGCAGGGGGTTAAAGGCTATGGATGCGGGGGGGTTAAAGGCTATGGATGCGGGGGGGGGTTAAAGGCTATGGATGAGAGGGGATAAAGGCTATGGATGAGGGGGTTAAAGGCTATGGATGAGGGGGTTAAAGGCTATGGATGCGGGGGCTTAAATGCTATGGATGTGGGGGTTAAAGGCAATGGAGGCAGGGGGTTAAAGGCTATGGATGCGGGGGGGTTAAAGGCTATGGATGCGGGGGGGGGTTAAAGGCTATGGATGAGAGGGGATAAAGGCTATGGATGAGGGGGTTAAAGGCTATGGATGTGGGGGGTTAAAGGATATGGATGCGGGGGGTTAAAGGCTATGGATGCGGGGGGGTTAAAGGCTATGGATGAGGGGGGTTAAAGGCTATGGATGTGGGGGGTTAAAGGCTATGGATGAGGGGGTTAAAGGCTATGGATGTGGGGGGTTAAAGGCTATGGATGCGGGGGGTTAAAGGCTATGGATGCGGGGGGGTTAAAGGCTATGGATGAGGGGGGTTAAAGGCTATGGATGTGGGGGGTTAAAGGCTATGGATGTGGGGGGTTAAAGGCTATGGATGTGGGGGGTTAAAGGCTATGGATGTGGGGGGTTAAAGGCTATGGATGCGGGGGGGTTAAAGGCTATGGATGCGGGGGGGTTAAAGGCTATGGATGAGAGGGGATAAAGGCTATGGATGAGGGGGTTAAAGGCTATGGATGCGGGGGGGTTAAAGGCTATGGATGCGGGGGGGTTAAAGGCTATGGATGAGGGGGGTTAAAGGCTATGGATGAGGGGCGTTAAAGGCTATGGATGTGGGGGGTTAAAGGCTATGGATGAGGGGGGTTAAAGGCTATGGATGAGGGGCGTTAAAGGCTATGGATGCGGGGGGGTTAAAGGCTATGGATGCGGGGGGGTTAAAGGCTATGGATGAGGGGGATAAAGGCTATGGATGAGGGGGTTAAAGGCTATGGATGCGGGGGGGTTAAAGGCTATGGATGCGGGGGGGTTAAAGGCTATGGATGAGGGGGGTTAAAGGCTATGGATGAGGGGCGTTAAAGGCTATGGATGTGGGGGGTTAAAGGCTATGGATGCGGGGGGGTTAAAGGCTATGGATGAGATGGGATAAAGGCTATGGATGAGGGGGGTAAAGGCTATGGATGAGGGGGTTAAAGGCCATGGATGCGGGGGGGTTAAAGGCTATGGATGAGGGGGTTAAAGGCTATGGATGAGGGGGTTAAAGGCTATGGATGCGGGGGGGTTAAAGGCTATGGATGCGGGGGGGTTAAAGGCTATGGATGAGGGGGTTAAAGGCTATGGATGCGGGGGGGTTAAAGGCTATGGATTCGGGGGGGTTAAAGGCTATGGATGAGGGGGTTAAAGGCTATGGATGAGGGGGTTAAAGGCTATGGATGAGGGGGTTAAAGGCTATGGATGAGGGGGGGTTAAAGGCTATGGATGAGGGGGGTTAAAGGCTATGGATGAGGGGGTTAAAGGCTATGGATGCGGGGGGGTTAAAGGCTATGGATTCGGGGGGGTTAAAGGCTATGGATGAGGGGGTTAAAGGCTATGGATGAGGGGGTTAAAGGCTATGGATGCGGGGGGGTTAAAGGCTATGGATGCGGGGGGGTTAAAGGCTATGGATGCGGGGGGGTTAAAGGCTATGGATGAGGGGGGTTAAAGGCTATGGATGAGGGGGTTAAAGGCTATGGATGCGGGGGGGTTAAAGGCTATGGATTCGGGGGGGTTAAAGGCTATGGATGAGAGGGGATAAAGGCTATGGATGAGGGGGTTAAAGGCTATGGATGAGGGGGTTAAAGGCTATGGATGCGGGGGGGTTAAAGGCTATGGATGCGGGGGGGTTAAAGGCTATGGATGAGGGGGGTTAAAGGCTATGGATGAGGGGGGTTAAAGGCTATGGATGAGGGGGGTTAAAGGCTATGGATGAGGGGGGTTAAAGGCTATGGATGAGGGGGGTTAAAGGCTATGGATGAGGGGGTTAAAGGCTATGGATGCGGGGGGGTTAAAGGCTATGGATGCGGGGGGGTTAAAGGCTATGGATTCGGGGGGGTTAAAGGCTATGGATGAGAGGGGATAAAGGCTATGGATGAGGGGGGTAAAGGCTATGGATGAGGGGGTTAAAGGCTATGGATGCGGGGGGGGTTAAAGGCTATGGATGCGGGGGGGTTAAAGGCTATGGATGAGGGGGGTTAAAGGCTATGGATGAGGGGGGTTAAAGGCTATGGATGCGGGGGGGTTAAAGGCTATGGATGTGGGGGGTTAAAGGCTATGGATGTGGGGGGTTAAAGGCTATGGATGTGGGGGGTTAAAACGCTATGGATGCGGGGGGGTTAAAGGCTATGGATGTGGGGGGTTAAAGGCTATGGATGCGGGGGGGTTAAAGGCTATGGATGCGGGGGGGTTAAAGGCTATGGATGTGGGGGGTTAAAGGCTATGGATGTGGGGGGTTAAAGGCTATGGATGCGGGGGGGTTAAAGGCTATGGATGCGGGGGGGTTAAAGGCTATGGATGCGGGGGGGTTAAAGGCTATGGATGAGGGGGGTAAAGGCTATGGATGCGGGGGGGTTAAAGGCTATGGATGCGGGGGGGTTAAAGGCTATGGATGAGGGGGGTTAAAGGCTATGGATGAGGGGGGTTAAAGGCTATGGATGTGGGGGGTTAAAGGCTATGGATGAGAGGGGATAAAGGCTATGGATGTGGGGGTTAAAGGCAATGGAGGCAGGGGGTTAAAGGCTATGGATGAGGGGGTTAACCCCTTTACCCCCAAGGGTGGTTTGCACGTTAATGACCGGGCCAATTTTTACAATTCTGACCACTGTCCCTTTATGAGGTTATAACTCTGGAACGCTTCAATGGATCCTGGTGATTCTGACATTGTTTTCTCGTGACATATTGTACTTCATGACAATGGTAAAAATTATTTGATAGTACCTGCGTTTATTTGTGAAAAAAACGGAAATTTGGCGAAAATTATGAAAATTTCGCAATTTTCCAACTTTGAATTTTTATGCAATTAAATCACAGAGATATGTCACACAAAATACTTAATAAGTAACATTTCCCACATGTCTACTTTACATCAGCACAATTTTGGAACCAAAATTTTTTTTTGTTAGGGAGTTATAAGGGTTAAAAGTTGACCAGCAATTTCTCATTTCTACAACACCATTTTATTTTAGGGACCACATCTCATTTGAAGTCATTTTGAGGGGTCTATATGATAGAAAATACCCAAGTGTGACACCATTCTAAAAACTACACCCCTCAAGGTGCTCAAAACCATATTCAAGAAGTTTATTAACCCTTCTGGTGCTTCACAGGAATTTTTTGAATGTTTAAATAAAAATGAACATTTAACTTTTTTTCACAAAAAATTTAATTCAGCTCCAATTTGTTTTATTTTACCAAGGGTAACAGGAGAAAATGGACCCCAAACATTGTTGTACAATTTGTCCTGAGTACGACAATACCCCACATGTGGGGGTAAACCACTGTTTGGGCGCATGGCAGAGCTCGGAAGCGAAGGAGTGCCATTTGACTTTTCAATGCAAAATTGACTGGAATTGAGATGGGACGCCATGTTTCGTTTGGAGAGCCCCTGATGTGGCTAAACATTGAAACCCCCCACAAGTGACACCATTTTGGAAAGTAGACCCCCTAAAGAACTTATCTAGAGGTGTGGTGAGCACTTTGACCCACCAAGTGCTTCACAGAAGTTTATAATGTAGAACCGTAAAAATAAAAAATCATATTTTTTCACAAAAATTATCTTTTTGCCCCCAATTTTTTATTTTCCCAAGGGTAAGAGAAGAAATTGGACCCCAAAAGTTGTTGTACAATTTGTCCTGAGTACGCTGATAGCCCATATGTGGGGGTAAACCACTGTTTGGGTGGATGGGAGAGCTCGGAAGGGAAGGAGCGCCGTTTGACTTTTCAAAGCAAAATTGACAGGAATTGAGATGGGACGCCATGTTGCGTTTGAAGAGCCACTGATGTGCCTAAACATTGAAACCCCCCACAAATGACACCATTTTGGAAAGTAGACCCCCTTAGGAACTTATCTAGATGTGTGCTGAGCGCTTTGACCCACCAAGGGCTTCACAGAAGTTTATAATGGAGAGCCGTAAAAATAAAACAAAAATTTTTTCCCACAAAAATTATTTTTTAGCCCCCAGTTTTGTATTTTCCCGAGGGTAACAGGAGAAATTCGACCCCACAATTTGTTGTCCAATTTGTCCTGAGTGCGCTGATACCCCATATGTGGGGGGGAACCACTGTTTGGGCGCATGGGAGGGCTCGGAAGGGAAGGAGCTCCATTTGGAATGAGGACTTAGATGGAATGGTCTGCAGGTGTCACATTGCATTTGCAGAGCCCCTAATGTACCTAAACAGTAGAAACCTCCCACAAGTGACACCATTTTGGAAACTAGACCCCCTAAGGAACTCATCTAGATGTGTTGTGATAGCTTTGAACCCCCAAGTGTTTCACTACAGTTTGTAACGCAGAGCCGTGAAAATTAAAAAAAAAAATCTTTCCCCCCAAAATTATTTTTTAGCCCCCAGTTTTGTATTTTCCCGAGGGTAAGAGGAGAAATTCGACCCCAAAAGTTGTTGTCCAATTTGTCCTGAGTACGCTGATACCCCGTATGTTGGGGGAAACCAACGTTTGAGCGCATGGCAGAGCTCGGAAGGGAAGGAGCGCCATTTGGAATGCAGACTTAGATGGAATGGTCTGCAGACGTCACATTGCGTTTGCAGAACCCCTAATGTACCTAAACAGTAGAAACCCCCCACAAGTGACCCCATATTGGAAACTAGACCCCCCAGGGAACTAATCTAGATGTGTTGTGAGAACTTTGAACCCCCAAGTGTTTCACTACAGTTTATAACGCAGAGCCGTGAAAATAAAAAATCTTTTTGTTTTCCCACAAAAAATATGTTTTAGCCCCGAGTTTTGTATTTTCCCAAGGGTAGCAGGAGAAATTGGACCCCAAAAGTTGTTGTCCTATTTGTCCTGAGTACGCTGATACCCCATATGTTGGGGTAAACCCCTGTTTGGGCACACGGGAGAGCTCGGAAGGGAAGAAGCACTGTTTTACTTTTTCAACGCAGAATTGGCTGGAATTGAGATCGGACGCCATGTCGCGTTTGGAGAGCCCCTGATGTGCCTAAACAGTGGAAACCCCACAATTATAACTGAAACCCTAATCCAAACACATCCCTAACCCTAACCCCAACTGTAACCCTAACCACACCTCTAACCCTGACACACCCCTAACCCTAATCCCAACCCTATTCCCAACCGTAAATGTAATCTAAACCCTAACTGTAACTTTAGCCCCAACCCAAACTGTAGCCCTAGCCCTAACGCTAACCCTAGCCCTAGCCCTAACCCTAGCCCTAGCCCTAACCCTAGCCCTAGCCCTAACCCTAGCCCTAACCCTAGCCCTAACCCTAGCCCTAACCCTAGCCCTAACTCTAACCCTAGCCCTAATGGGAAAATGGAAATAAATACATTTTTTTAATTTTTCCCTAACTAAGGGGGTGATGAAGGGGGGTTTGATTTACTTTTATAGCGGGTTTTTTAGCGGATTTTTATGATTGGCAGCCGTCACACACTGAAAGACGCTTTTTATTGCAAAAAATATTTTTTGTGTTACCACATTTTGAGAGCTATAATTTTTCTATATTTTGGTCCACAGAGTCATGTGAGGTCTTGTTTTTTGCGGGACGAGTTGATGTTTTTATTGGTAACATTTTCGGGCACGTGACATTTTTTGATCGCTTTTTATTCCGATTTTTGTGAGGCAGAATGACCAAAAACCAGCTATTCATGAATTTCTTTTGGGGGAGGCGTTTATACCGTTCCGCGTTTGGTAAAATTGATGAAGCAGTTTTATTCTTCGGGTCAGTACGATTACAGCGACACCTCATTTATATCATTTTTTTATGTTTTGGCGCTTTTATACGATAAAAACTTTTTTATAGAAAAAATAATTATTTTTGCATCGCTTTATTCTCAGGACTATAACTTTTTTATTTTTTTGCTGATGATGCTGTATGGCAGCTCGTTTTTTGCGGGACAAGATGACGTTTTCAGCGGTACCATGGTTAGTTATATCTGTCTTTTTGATCGCGTGTTATTCCACTTTTTGTTTGGCGGTATGATAATAAAGCGTTGTTTTTTGCCTCGTTTTTTTTTTTTTTTTTTTTACGGTGTTTACTGAAGGGGTTAACTAGTGGGCCAGTTTTATAGGTCGGGCCGTTACAGACGCGGCGATACTAAATATGTGTACTTTTATTGTTTTTTTTTTTTATTTAGATAAAGAAATGTATTTATGGGAATAATATTTTTATTTTTTTTTTCATTATTTTGGAATATTTTTTTTTATTTTTTTTTACACATTTGAAATTTTTTTTTTTTTACTTTTTTACTTTGTCCCAGGGGGGGACATCACAGATCAGTGATCTGATAGTTTGCACAGCACTCTGTCAGATCACTGATCTGACATGCAGCGCTGCAGCCTTCACAGTGCCTGCTCTGAGCAGGCTCTGTGAAGCCACCTCCCTCCCTGCAGGACCCGGATCCGCGGCCATCTTGGATCCGGAGCTGGACTGAGCAGGGAGGGAGGTGAGACCCTCGCAGCAACGCGATCACATCGCGTTGCTCCGGGGGTCTCAGGGAAGCCCGCAGGGAGCCCCCTCCCTGCGCGGTGCTTCCCTGCACCGCCGGCACATCGCGATCATCTTTGATCGCGGTGTGCCGGGGGTTAATGTGCCGGGGGCGGTCCGTGACCGCTCCTGGCACATAGTGCCGGATGTCAGCTGCGATAAACAGCTGACACCCGGCCGCGATCGGCGGCGCTCCCCCCGTGAGCGCTGCCGATCGCATATTACGTACTATTGCGTCCTTGGGAAGTAAAGCCCACCCCACATGGACGCAATAGTACGTCTAATGGCAGAAAGGGGTTAAAGGCTATGGATGAGGGGGTTAAAGGCTATGGATGAGGGGGGTTAAATGCTATGGATGTGGGGGTTAAAGGCTATGAATGCGGTGGGGTTAAAGGCTATGGATCCCTTGGCATCACAGACTTGGCCCTATCCTGGATCTCATCATACCTTACAGACCGGACATTCAGCGTCTCCCACTCACACACCACCTCCTCACCTCACCCCCTATCTGTCGGAGTCCAGCAAGGTTCAGTTCTAGGGCCCCTGCTCTTCTCCATTTACACCTTTGGCCTGGGACAGCCAGGGCCGCCATCAGGGCATGACAGCCGTGACTGGCGTATGGGGCCCGGTGAGCAGAGGGGGCCCGCATCGGGCCCCGTCTCATCTGGTCACCGGGCCCCCCCTGCAGGCGCTGCGGCAGCGGCACACTATTGACGTGCGGGCCCGCGCCCGCACGTCAATAGTTAACAGCCGCCAGCCAGTCTGAGGCTGGCGGCTGAATAGGGCCGCAGTGCGCACTCGCCGGCGTCGCCGGCGTCTGACGTCATTGTCAGCCGCCGGGCCCGGCGGCGAGTGCGTCTGTGTGGAGCCTGGAGAGGGAGCTTCACCCGGCGCTGGAGCTTGGCCAGGTAAGAAGTTGTGTTTGTTTTTTTTCTTTGAGAGCTGCTGCGATCCGGGGGGCAGGATGATGGACACACAGGGGCAGAAATGCTGGACACAGTGGGGCAGAATGCTGGACACACAGGGGCAGAAATGCCGGACACAGTGGGGCAGAAATGCTGGACACAGTGGGGCAGAATGGTGGACACAGTGGGGCAGAATGGTGGACACACAGGGGCAGAAATGCTGGACACAGTGGGGCAGAAATGCTGGACACAGTGGGGCAGAATGGTGGACACACAGGGGCAGAATGGTGGACACACAGGGGCAGAATGGTGGACACAGTGGGGCAGAATGCTGGACACACAGGGGCAGAAATGCCGGACACAGTGGGGCAGAATGGTGGACACAGTGGGGCAGAATGCTGGACACAGTGGGGCAGAAATGCTGGACACAGTGGGACAGAATGGTGGACACACAGGGGCAGAATGGTGGACACACAGGGGCAGAATGGTGGACACAGTGGGGCAGAATGCTGGACACAGTGACACAGGGGCAGAAATGCCGGACACAGTGGGGCAGAATGGTGGACACAGTGGGGCAGAATGCTGGACACAGTGGGGCAGAAATGCGGGACACAGTGGGACAGAATGGTGGACACACAGGGGCAGAATGGTGGACACACAGGGGCAGAATGGTGGACACAGTGGGGCAGAATGCTGGACACAGTGACACAGGGGCAGAAATGCCGGACACAGTGGGGCAGAATGGTGGACACAGTGGGGCAGAATGGTGGACACAGTGGGGCAGAAATGCTGGACACAGTGGGGCAGAAATGCTGGACACAGTGGGGCAGAAATGCTGGACACAGTGGGGCAGAAATGCTGGACACAGTGGGGCAGAAATGCTGGACACAGTGGGGCAGAAATGCTGGACACAGTGGGGCAGAAATGCTGGACACAGTGGGGCAGAAATGCTGGACACAGTGGGACAGAATGGTGGACACGGGCAGAAATGCTGGACACAGTGGGGCAGAAATGCTGGACACAGTGGGGCAGAAATGCTGGACACAGTGGGGCAGAAATGCTGGACACAGTGGGGCAGAATGCTGGACACAATGGGGCAGAATGCTGGACACACAGTGGGGCAGAATGTTGGACACAGTGGGGCAGAATGCTGGACACAGTGGGGCAGAATGCTGGACACAGTGGGGCAGAAATGCTGGACACAGTGACAGGGGCAGAATGCTGGACACAGTGACAGGTGCAGAATGCTGGACACAGGGGCAGACTGTGAGACCCAGGGGCAGAATGGAGATACGGGGCATGATTGGAGACACGGGGCAGGATGAAAGACATGGGGGCATGACTGGAGACAGATGGGGCAGGATTGGAGACAGATGGGGCAGAATGGAGACACAGGGGGCATGATTGGAGACAAGTGTCAGGATTGCAGACATGGGGGCATGGTTGGAGACATAGGGGGCATGGTTGGAGACATAGGGGGCAGAATGGGGACATGGGGCATGATTGGAGACACTGGGGGCAGAATTGGAGACAGATCGTGCAGGATCATGGGGCAGGATGGATATGATGGAGACAGATGGGGCAGGATGGAGAGATCACATGGGGCGATCATATGGGGCAGGATAAGGAGATCATATGGGGCAGAATGGATACTCATGAGGGCAGGATGGGAGAATATCTGGCTGACGCCAGGAATGAGACACACGGGGCCAGGCTGGGTGATATTATTAATACCATAGGGGCTAATTTAGGGATATTATTACTGCAGTGATGTATTTATTTTATTTTTTGAGTATACTGTTTTAAATGGGGGGCGGTCCTGTTACTGTATAGAGTGATACTATGTCGCCTTCTTCATGTGGTGTAATGTAGAAGTTGTGAAAAATTAAGTAATGTGTTCTGCAAGCGGAGCTCGAGATAACTGTGTTATTTCCTGCAGAGAGAAGTCCTGGCTGGATGAAATGATGGCGGTCTGTGCTGGATGAAAGATGAAGGACTTCACCTAGAGACGTCACTGGTGAGTCAGTGTGTTACCTATACACTGACACTATACACTGTATACAGAGCTCCTGTGTATAATTTCACTAGTGATCACTATATTATCTGTACACAGACACTGCATACTAAGTACAGATCTCCTGTGTATAATGGCACTGATGGTGATAGTATGGTGCTTTTTTAACAATTACTGATCAGAATTGTAGTATTCAGTCACTATGTGGTGGTAATATGTGGTCTGGACATGGTGTTGTGGTATTTGTTCCTTGTATGTGATATTATTCGATCACTGTGGTGGTAATATGTCATCTGGTCATGGTGTTGTGGTATTTGTTCCTTCTATGTGATATTATTGGGCATTTTAAAAATTGAAAAATAAATAAAAATATACCTAAATTGTATTGCATATTTTAACAAATATTTAATAGGTTACAGCAGAGTAGGGCCCGGCCAAAAGTGTCTACCGTGTTATGGTGGCGGCTTAAAAAATCTTTTGGCCAAAACAAAAGCTGCCTGCTATATGTGTGATCTGGTGATGGGAACTGTTAATGTGTGATTGGTGAGAAGTGGAGTTTTTCCAAGAGAGAGCGGTGGGACTGTGGACAGTTCGAGGGGTGGAGCCTGGAGGCGGGGCTGGGGTGGAGCCTGGGCGGAGTCTCAAGGGGGCCCCGAAAATTTTGCCAGTATGGGGCCCCGAAATTTCTAGTGGCAGCCCTGGGGACAGCTCATAGAATCTCATGGCTTTCAGTATCACCTCTATGCTGATGACACACAGATTTACATCTCTGGACCAGATATCACCTCCCTTATAACCAGAATCCCTCAATGTCTGTCCACTATTTCATCCTTCTTCTCCGCTACATTTCTGAAACTTAACATGGACAAAACAGAATTCATCATCTTTCCCCCATCTCACGTGACCCCCCCAACGAACCTATCCATTACAGTAAACGGCTGCCCACTCTCCCCAGTCCCACAAGCTCGCTGCCTCTGGGTAATCCTTGACGCTGATCTCTCCTTCAAACCACATATCCAAGCCCTTTCCACTTCCTGCCGACTTCAACTCAAAAATATTTCACGAATCCGTACATTCCTAAACCAAGAATCTGCGAAAACCCTAGTCCATGCCCTCATCATCTCTCGCCTTGACTACTGCAACCTCCTGCTCTGTGGCCTCCCCTCGAACACTCTTGCACCCCTCCAATCTATTCTAAACTCTGCTGCCCGACTAATCCACCTGTCCCCCCGCTATTCCCCGGCCTCTCCCCTCTGTAAATCCCTTCACTGGCTCCCCATTGCCCAGAGACTCCAGTACAAAAGCCTAATCATGACGTACAAAGCCATCCACAACCTGTCTCCTCCATACATCTGTGACCTCGTCTCCTGGTACTTACCTACATGCAACCTCCGATCCTCACAAGATCTCCTTCTCTACTCCCCTATTATCTCCTCTTCCCACAATTGCATACAAGATTTCTCTCGTGCATCCCCCCTACTCTGGAACCCTCTACCACAACACATCAGACTCTCGCCTACCATCGAAACCTTCAAAAAGAACCTGAAGACCCACCTCTTCCGGCAAGCCTACAACCTGCAGTAACCACCGATCGACCAACCGCTGCACGGCCAGCTCTACCCTCACCTACTGTATCCTCACCCATCCCTTGTAGATTGTGAGCCTTCGCGGGCAGGGTCCTCTCTCCTCCTGTACCAGTTATGACTTGTATTGTTTAAGATTATTGTACTTGTTTTCATTATGTATACCCCTCCTCACATGTAAAGCGTCATGGAATAAATGGCGCTATAATAATAAATAATAATAATAATGGATGCGGTGGTGTTAAAGGCTATGGATGCAGGGGGTTAAAGGCTATGAATGCGGGGGGTTAGAGGCTATGTATGAGGGGGGTTAAAGGCTATGGATGTGGGGGGTTAAAGGCTATGGATGCGGGGGGTTAAAGGTTATGGATGTGGGGGGTTAAAGGTTATGGATGTGGGGGGTTAAAGGCTATGGATGCGGGGGGGGTTAAAGGCTATGGATGCGGGGGGGGGTTAAAGGCTATGAATGCAGGGCGTTAAAGGCTATGGATGAGGGGCGTTAAAGGCTATGAATGCAGGGGCGTTAAAGGCTATGGATGAGGGGCGTTAAAGGCTATGGATGCGGGGGGTTAAAGGCTATGAATGCAGGGCGTTAAAGGCTATGGATGTGGGGAGTTAAAGGCTATGGATGCGGGGGGTTAAAGGCTATGGATGTGGGGGGTTAAAGGCTATGAATGCAGGGGCGTTAAAGGCTATGGATGTGGGGAGTTAAAGGCTATGGATGCGGGGGGTTAAAGGCTATGAATGCAGGGCGTTAAAGGCTATGGATGAGGGGCGTTAAAGGGTATGGATGCGGGGGGTTAAAGGCTATGGATGTGGGGGGTTAAAGGCTATGGATGTGGGGGGTTAAAGGCTATGGATGAGGGGGGTTAAAGGCTATGGATGTGGGGGGTTAAAGGCTATGAATGCAGGGCGTTAAAGGCTATGGATGTGGGGGGTTAAAGGCTATGGATGAGGGGCGTTAAAGGGTATGGATGCGGGGGGTTAAAGGCTATGAATGCAGGGCGGTAAAGGCTATGGATGTGGGGAGTTAAAGGCTATGGATGCGGGGGGTTAAAGGCTATGGATGAGGGGCGTTAAAGGCTATGGATGTGGGGGGTTAAAGGCTATGGATGAGGGGCGTTAAAGGCTATGGATGTGGGGGGTTAAAGGCTATGGATGAAGGGCGTTAAAGGCTATGGATGTGGGGGGTTAAAGGCTATGGATGAGGGGCGTTAAAGGGTATGGATGCGGGGGGTTAAAGGCTATGAATGCAGGGCGGTAAAGGCTATGGATGTGGGGAGTTAAAGGCTATGGATGCGGGGGGTTAAAGGCTATGGATGCGGGGGGTTAAAGGTTATGGCTGTGGGGGGTTAAAGGCTATGGATGCGGGGGGGTTAAAGGCTATGGATGTGGGGGGTTAAAGGCTATGGATGCGGGGGGTTAAAGGTTATGGCTGTGGGGGGTTAAAGGCTATGGATGAGGGGGGGTTAAAGGCTATGGATGTGGGGGGTTAAAGGCTATGGATGAGGGGGGTTAAAGGCTATGGATGTGGGGGGTTAAAGGCTATGGATGAGGGGCGTTAAAGGCTATGGATGAGGGGCGTTAAAGGCTATGGATGAGGGGCGTTAAAGGGTATGGATGCGGGGGGTTAAAGGCTATGGATGTGGGGAGTTAAAGGCTATGGATGCGGGGGGTTAAAGGCTATGGATGTGGGGGGTTAAAGGCTATGGATGTGGGGGGTTAAAGGCTATGGATGCGGGGGGTTAAAGGCTATGGATGTGGGGGGTTAAAGGCTATGGATGTGGGGGGTTAAAGGCTATGGATGTGGGGGGTTAAAGGCTATGGATATGGAGAAAAAAAAGAGGATTCAAAGCATAGGCGCTGTATAGCATCAAATGTTTATGGATACTTTGCCAGTATTATCATAGAAAGTATATTTAGTCTTGTAAATTTTGAATAATTGCTAATGTTTCAAAACGGACAACAAATGAGAAAAAAAATCCTCCAAAACTTTCAATCGTCTGAATTTCATCCTGATTTTTTTTATACATTTGTGTGAACATTGCCATAAGCTCAACTGCCGCCGGCATTGTACATTGTACAGCATTGTGAAGAAGAGGTTCATTAAAGAACATTATACTCTTTTTTTAAGACAACCTTTTAAATAATCTCCAGTGTTTCTATGACGTATCGGAAGACTTTTTGTTGCTTCACTGCCCTCAGAAAAAAAACTTTGGAAACTTTTCCACTAATTCAAAAGGTAAGAAAAAAATGCACTTGAATTGGGGTTAGCGCCTCAGCCACGACGCGCGTGAGCACAGCTTGTGACAATTGAGGCGCGTCACTGAGACGTGCCATTACATCAGGTGACTTGTTGTAATATGATTTATGCTCCTTCTTATCCTATTTGCAGGAGCTGTAATGATGACTTTTCCAAGGAGAAATCCTTTACATATGACCCTCTCCCATTGTGTGTTCTCTAGGAAGGATCATAGGTTCAAAATGTCCTTTTGGTCAGAGTTTCGCCGGTAATCATATGATGGGCTGAATTCGGGGAAATTACAACGAGGGAACGAGCGCACAGTTTGAGCTACAGGCACATTGCCCTCCATCGTCTCTAGCTGTGAGTGCATATCGTACAGCACGGAGCAGACCGCACTGTTCTTGCCTCAAGCTTATTTTTTTCTCTTTTGCATAGTTTAAAGGGTCTGTGGCACATTTTATTTCCTTTACTAAATAGAACCCATTTTCTTTTTATGAAACATTTTAGCAAATGTGTTAATAAGAAAATCCGACTGCTGCACTTATAAAAAAATCTTTCTTGCTTCTCTCTGGTTCATTTAATTAGTTGCTTTTCCCTTCTAAACTCATCTTTAAAGTGGCACTCCAGCAAAAAGTGATAGATCACTGAATAGACTGGTTTCCCCATCACTACAAAGTGTCAATGTATCTCCAGCAAAAAGTGATAGGTCACTGAATAGACTGGTTTTCCCATCACTACAAAGTGTCAATGTATTACTATGTGATGCATATTCAGTATTATTCGGTTTCCACTGCCTCCTGCTTGTGATATGTTTCTCCCTGTCAACTCTTACAAGCAGAAGACAGGCTAAGGTTACATCACGTAGGATACACTGGAGAATCTGAACAAAGCACTGACAGATAATATAGAGAGGCAATGTAAGTTAGGGGAGCTTTATAACTCTGCGAAGGTGGATTTATTAACCACATGTCTGGAGGAACAGATCAGAACAGAGTTATTGGTGCAGTGAAATACAGTGCAACTGGATAAGCTGGACTGCATGTGGAGTGGTCTGGAACAATTTAGCCCTAAATACGGGGATGGCACGTGGCATAGCATGCAACAGAGGAAAGAAAGTTGGGTTCCTTGAAACAGCTGAGTCGAGTGTTCAGATTAGTACCTTGGAACAGAATAACACAGCATCTCTTCTTTTATTGATTCCCCCAGAACAGTCATTGAAAAAGAAGGTTCTTTGGTGTTAACTTTGTTTTTAACAAAATTGGAGCATTGATGAACTTTTGAAGGACCCAACATCTCTCTTCAGACATATGACCCTTCTAGTCAGTCAAGCAGAGAACATTCTTACTAACGTTCTTACAGCTAAGAATTTGGTTAATTTTATATATTCCATATCAGGAGTAGAAGAAGCAGGAGAAAGCCTGATTGCAAAGGAGAATTTAACGAGGACAATGGACAGTGGTGTGGTGGAGGGCAGTTTCAAACAGAAAATTACCTGATTAATTTGCTCAGTAATTTTAAATGGTCCAATGAACCTTGTAGCAAGTTGTGGATAGTAAAACTTAATTAACAGGAGTGATGTTATTAGTAGGTCACCTGTGTTTATGTTATGCCCGCAGGTGGCGCACATGGTTTGTCGACTCACTGCGCCACGGGGTCGTGCTTACCTAGGAGGGGTGTAGCTATGCGGCTACCTGGTTTTCACTGGAGCTCCTGATGGAGTCAGGCTTGAGCTGCAGGTGGCCGCCAGGTACCGCTCATAGGTAGTCTCCTGTACTGTGGCTGCTGGGTTCACTGAGAGAGATAAGAACTCGGGGTCACTGACAAACATGATTCGGACTCTGTTCTGGGTGCTCTGACAGAATGGATACTGTAACCGAGTCACAGACAGGGCTGGAATCAGATATCGAAACAGGCTCTGCCAGTATAGACATGGGAACATTAACCAACACGGACACAAGTGAAGGTTCAAGTACTGACCGAACGGTTACAGGGTTCAGGTACCGCCGATGCAGCTTCTCAGGGTTCAGGTACCACCGGTGTGGCTTCAGACTACATGGACTGCCAGGTGTCGTTTCGGGTTCAGGTCCTGGCTACACAAGGACCAGGGGTTCGAGTTCAGGCTCTAGCCACACAAGGACCAGGGGTTCGGGTTCAGGCTTTGGCCACACAAGGACCAGGGGTTCGGGTTCAGGTTCTGGCCACCCAAGACCAGGGGTTCGAGTTCAGACTCTGGCCACACAAGGACCAGGGGTTAATGTTCAGGTTTTGTCCACACAAGAACCAGGGGTTCGGGTTCAGGTTCTGGCCACACAAGGACCAGAGAACTCAGGGACTGGGACCTGGCAACTCTCTAGTGGTTGGAAGGACGAAATCAAATTGAAGTCAGCCAGTGGAAAATATATCCAACATCCTTAGGATGGCTATTAAACGGAAAAAAAAAATCATGGGTTCCAGAACAGAGTCAAGTATTCCTGGGAATCCTGCTAGATTCATGCAAACAGAGATCCATTCTTCTGGAAGAGAAAATAGTTAAAATAATAAAGAGCCTCATCAGAAATCCAAAAATCTCTCTGAGGGGTCCCATGTCTGTCTTAGGGTCCCTGCCATTATGGATTCCTGCAGTTGCATGGGCAGATCTCTTTTCTCAAGGTCCAGGAGTGTGCGATGGGATTAGGAAATTCCATCTAACAGCGTGGTAGCTTCTTGAGTCAAAGTGACTTTCCCAAAATTTAGTCTCTACATTGGTAGGGTGTAGAAAGAAAGGAACAATGAATATTTAAACAGTATAAGGGAAGAAAAACATTAGACTTGAACAAAGAAGACCCAGGAAAACATACTCAGAAGGGAGGTAAGAACATTTCTAAAACAATCCACAGTGAGGAGATTGGAACAAAACAAAATCCTCTAAACTGCATGCTCGCAAACGCCAGAAGCCTGACAAACAAGATGGAAGAACTAGAAGCAGAAATATCTACAGGTAACTTTGACATAGTGGGAATAACCGAGACATGGTTAGATGAAAGCTATGACTGGGCAGTTAACTTACAGGGTTACAGTCTGTTTAGAAAGGATCGTAAAAATCGGAGAGGAGGAGGGGTTTGTCTCTATGTAAAGTCTTGTCTAAAGTCCACTTTAAGGGAGGATATTAGCGAAGGAAATGAGGATGTCGAGTCCATATGGGTCGAAATTCATGGAGGGAAAAATGGTAACAAAATTCTCATTGGGGTCTGTTACAAACCCCCAAATATAACAGAAACCATGGAAAGTCTACTTCTAAAGCAGATAGATGAAGCTGCAACCCATAATGAGGTCCTGGTTATGGGGGACTTTAACTACCTGGATATTAACTGGGAAACAGAAACCTGTGAAACCCATAAAGGAAACAGGTTTCTGCTAATAACCAAGAAAAATTACCTTTTACAATTGGTGCAGAATCCAACCAGAGGAGCAGCACTTTTAGACCTAATACTATCTAATAGACCTGACAGAATAACAAATCTGCAGGTGGTCGGGCATCTAGGAAATAGCGACCACAATATTGTACAGTTTCACCTGTCTTTCACTAGGGGGACTTGTCAGGGAGTCACAAAAACACTGAACTTTAGGAAGGCAAAGTTTGACCAGCTTAGAGATGCCCTTAATCTGGTAGACTGGGACAATATCCTCAGAAATGAGAATACAGATAATAAATGGGAAATGTTTAAGAACATCCTAAATAGGCAGTGTAAGCGGTTTATACCTTGTGGGAATAAAAGGACTAGAAATAGGAAAAACCCAATGTGGCTAAACAAAGAAGTAAGACAGGCAATTAACAGTAAAAAGAAAACATTTGCACTACTAAAGCAGGATGGCACCATTGAAGCTCTAAAAAACTATAGGGAGAAAAATACTTTATCTAAAAAACTAATTAAAGCTGCCAAAATGGAAACAGAGAAGCACATTGCTTAGGAGAGTAAAACTAATCCCAAACTGTTCTTCAACTATATCAATAGTAAAAGAATAAAAACTGAAAATGTAGGCCCCTTAAAAAATAGTGAGGAAAGAATGGTTGTAGATGATGAGGAAAAAGCTAACATATTAAACACCTTCTTCTCCATGGTATTCACGGTGGAAAATGAAATGCTAGGTGAAATCCCAAGAAACAATGAAAACCCTATATTAACCCCTTTACCCCCAAGGGTGGTTTGCACGTTAATGACCGGGCCAATTTTTACAATTCTGACCACTGTCCCTTTATGAGGTTATAACTCTGGAACGCTTCAATGGATCCTGGTGATTCTGACATTGTTTTCTCGTGACATATTGTACTTCATGACAATGGTAAAAATTATTTGATATAACCTGCGTTTATTTGTGAAAAAAACGGAAATTTGGCGAAAATTATGAAAATTTTGCAATTTTCCAACTTTGAATTTTTATGCAATTAAATCACAGAGATATGTCACACAAAATACTTAATAAGTAACATTTCCCACATGTCTACTTTACATCAGCACAATTTTGGAACCAAAATTTTTTTTTGTTAGGGAGTTATAAGGGTTAAAAGTTGACCAGCAATTTCTCATTTCTACAACACCATTTTATTTTAGGGACCACATCTCATTTGAAGTCATTTTGAGGGGTCTATATGATAGAAAATACCCAAGTGTGACACCATTCTAAAAACTACACCCCTCAAGGTGCTCAAAACCATATTCAAGAAGTTTATTAACCCTTCTGGTGCTTCACAGGAATTTTTTGAATGTTTAAATAAAAATGAACATTTAACTTTTTTTCACAAAAAATGTAATTCAGCTCCAATTTGTTTTATTTTACCAAGGGTAACAGGAGAAAATGGACCCCAAACATTGTTGTACAATTTGTCCTGAGTATGCCAATACCCCACATGTGGGGGTAAACCACTGTTTGGGCGCATGGCAGAGCTCGGAAGCGAAGGAGTGCCATTTGACTTTTCAATGCAAAATTGACTGGAATTGAGATGGGACGCCATGTTTCGTTTGGAGAGCCCCTGATGTGGCTAAACATTGAAACCCCCCACAAGTGACACCATTTTGGAAAGTAGACCCCCTAAGGAACTTATCTAGAGGTGTGGTGAGCACTTTGACCCAACAAGTGCTTCACAGAAGTTTATAATGTAGAACCGTAAAAATAAAAAATCATATTTTTTCACAAAAATTATCTTTTTGCCCCCAATTTTTTATTTTCCCAAGGGTAAGAGAAGAAATTGGACCCCAAAAGTTGTTGTACAATTTGTCCTGAGTACGCTGATAGCCCATATGTGGGGGTAAACCACTGTTTGGGCGGATGGGAGAGCTCGGAAGGGAAGGAGCGCCGTTTGACTTTTCAATGCAAAATTGACAGGAATTGAGATGGGACGTCATGTTGCGTTTGAAGAGCCACTGATGTGCCTAAACATTGAAACCCCCCACAAGTGACACCATTTTGGAAAGTAGACCCCCTAAGGAACTTATCTAGAGGTGTGGTGAGCACTTTGACCCACCAAGTGCTTCACAGAAGTTTATAATGTAGAACCGTAAAAATAAAAAATCATATTTTTTCACAAAAATTATCTTTTTGCCCCCAATTTTTTATTTTCCCAAGGGTAAGAGAAGAAATTGGACCCCAAAAGTTGTTGTACAATTTGTCCTGAGTACGCGGATACCCCATATGTGGGGGTAAACCACTGTTTGGGTGGATGGGAGAGCTCGGAAGGGAAGGAGCGCCGTTTGACTTTTCAAAGCAAAATTGACAGGAATTGAGATGGGACGCCATGTTGCGTTTGAAGAGCCACTGATGTGCCTAAACATTGAAACCCCCCACAAATGACACCATTTTGGAAAGTAGACCCCCTAAGGAACTTATCTAGAGGTGTGGTGAGCACTCTGACCCACCAAGTGCTTCACAGAAGTTTATAATGCAGAGCCGTAAAAATAAAACAAAATTTTTTTCCCACAAAAATTATTTTTTTAGCCCCCAGTTTTGTATTTTCCTGAGGGTAACAGGAGAAATTGGACCCCAAAATTTGTTGCCCAATTTGTCCTGAGTGCGATGATACACCATATGTGGGGGGAACCACTGTTTGGGCACATGGGAGGGCTCAGAAGGGAAGGAGTGCCATTTGAATGCAGACTTAGATGGAATGGTCTGCAGGTGTCACATTGCGTTTGCAGAGCCCCTAATGTACCTAAACAGTAGAAACCCCCCACAAGTGACACCATTTTGGAAAGTAGACCCCCTTAGGAACTTATCTAGATGTGTGCTGAGCGCTTTGACCCACCAAGGGCTTCACAGAAGTTTATAATGGAGAGCCGTAAAAATAAAACAAAAATTTTTTCCCACAAAAATTATTTTTTAGCCCCCAGTTTTGTATTTTCCCGAGGGTAAAAGGAGAAATTCGACCCCACAATTTGTTGTCCAATTTGTCCTGAGTGCGCTGATACCCCATATGTGGGGGGGAACCACTGTTTGGGCGCATGGGAGGGCTCGGAAGGGAAGGAGCTCCATTTGGAATGAGGACTTAGATGGAATGGTCTGCAGGTGTCACATTGCATTTGCAGAGCCCCTAATGTACCTAAACAGTAGAAACCTCCCACAAGTGACACCATTTTGGAAACTAGACCCCCTAAGGAACTCATCTAGATGTGTTGTGATAGCTTTGAACCCCCAAGTGTTTCACTACAGTTTGTAACGCAGAGCCGTGAAAATTAAAAAAAAAATCTTTCCCCCCAAAATTATTTTTTAGCCCCCAGTTTTGTATTTTCCCGAGGGTAAGAGGAGAAATTCGACCCCAAAAGTTGTTGTCCAATTTGTCCTGAGTGCGCTGATACCCCATATGTGGGGGGGAACCACTGTTTGGGCGCATGGGAGGGCTCGGAAGGGAAGGAGCTCCATTTGGAATGAGGACTTAGATGGAATGGTCTGCAGGTGTCACATTGCATTTGCAGAGCCCCTAATGTACCTAAACAGTAGAAACCTCCCACAAGTGACACCATTTTGGAAACTAGACCCCCTAAGGAACTCATCTAGATGTGTTGTGATAGCTTTGAACCCCCAAGTGTTTCACTACAGTTTGTAACGCAGAGCCGTGAAAATTAAAAAAAAAAATCTTTCCCCCCAAAATTATTTTTTAGCCCCCAGTTTTGTATTTTCCCGAGGGTAAGAGGAGAAATTCGACCCCAAAAGTTGTTGTCCAATTTGTCCTGAGTACGCTGATACCCCGTATGTTGGGGGAAACCAACGTTTGAGCGCATGGCAGAGCTCGGAAGGGAAGGAGCGCCATTTGGAATGCAGACTTAGATGGAATGGTCTGCAGACGTCACATTGCGTTTGCAGAACCCCTAATGTACCTAAACAGTAGAAACCCCCCACAAGTGACCCCATATTGGAAACTAGACCCCCCAGGGAACTAATCTAGATGTGTTGTGAGAACTTTGAACCCCCAAGTGTTTCACTACAGTTTATAACGCAGAGCCGTGAAAATAAAAAATCTTTTTTTTTCCCACAAAAAATATGTTTTAGCCCCGAGTTTTGTATTTTCCCAAGGGTAGCAGGAGAAATTGGACCCCAAAAGTTGTTGTCCTATTTGTCCTGAGTACGCTGATACCCCATATGTTGGGGTAAACCCCTGTTTGGGCACACGGGAGAGCTCGGAAGGGAAGAAGCACTGTTTTACTTTTTCAACGCAGAATTGGCTGGAATTGAGATCGGACGCCATGTCGCGTTTGGAGAGCCCCTGATGTGCCTAAACAGTGGAAACCCCCCAATTATAACTGAAACCCTAATCCAAACACATCCCTAACCCTAATCCCAACAGTAACCCTAACCACACCTCTAACCCTGACACACCCCTAACCCTAATCCCAACCCTATTCCCAACCGTAAATGTAATCTAAACCCTAACTGTAACTTTAGCCCCAACCCAAACTGTAGCCCTAGCCCTAACCCTAGCCCTAACCCTAACCCTAGCCCTAACCCTAGCCCTAGCCCTAACCCTAGCCCTAACCCTAGCCCTAACCCTAGCCCTAGCCCTAGCCCTAGCCCTAACCCTAGCCCTAACCCTAGCCCTAACCCTAGCCCTAACTCTAACCCTAGCCCTAATGGGAAAATGGAAATAAATACATTTTTTTAATTTTTCCCTAACTAAGGGGGTGATGAAGGGGGGTTTGATTTACTTTTATAGCGGGTTTTTTAGCGGATTTTTATGATTGGCAGCCGTCACACACTGAAAGACGCTTTTTATTGCAAAAAATATTTTTTGCGTTACCACATTTTGAGAGCTATAATTTTTCTATATTCTGGTCCACAGAGTCATGTGAGGTCTTGGTTTTTGCGGGACGAGTTGATGTTTTTATTGGTAACATTTTCGGGCACGTGACATTTTTTGATCGCTTTTTATTCCGATTTTTGTGAGGCAGAATGACCAAAAACCAGCTATTCATGAATTTCTTTTGGGGGAGGCGTTTATACCGTTCCGCGTTTGGTAAAATTGATGAAGCAGTTTTATTCTTCGGGTCAGTACGATTACAGCGACACCTCATTTATATCATTTTTTTATGTTTTGGCGCTTTTATACGATAAAAACTATTTTATAGAAAAAATAATTATTTTTGCATCGCTTTATTCTCAGGACTATAACTTTTTTATTTTTTTGCTGATGATGCTGTATGGCGGCTCGTTTTTTGCGGGACAAGATGACGTTTTCAGCGGTACCATGGTTAGTTATATCTGTCTTTTTGATCGCGTGTTATTCCACTTTTTGTTCGGCGGTATGATAATAAAGCGTTGTTTTTTGCCTCGTTTTTTTTTTTTTTTTTCTTACGGTGTTTACTGAAGGGGTTAACTAGTGGGCCAGTTTTATAGGTCGGGCCGTTACGGACGCGGCGATACTAAATATGTGTACTTTTATTGTTTTTTTTTTTTTATTTAGATAAAGAAATGTATTTATGGGAATAATTTTTTTTTTTTTTTTTTCATTATTTTGGAATATTTTTTTTTATTTTTTTTTACACATTTGAAATTTTTTTTTTTTACTTTTTTACTTTGTCCCAGGGGGGGACATCACAGATCAGTGATCTGACAGTTTGCACAGCACTCTGTCAGATCACTGATCTGATAGGAGTGCAGGCTGCTTCACAGTGCCTGCTCTGAGCAGGCTCTGTGAAGCCACCTCCCTCCCTGCAGGACCCGGATCCGCGGCCATCTTGGATCCGGGGCTGGAGGGAGCAGGGAGGGAGGTGAGACCCTCGCAGCAACGCGATCACATCGCGTTGCTGCGGGGGGCTCAGGGAAGCCCGCAGGGAGCCCCCTCCCTGCGCGGTGCTTCCCTGTACCGCCGGCACATCGCGATCATCTTTGATCGCGGTGTGCCGGGGGTTAATGTGCCGGGGGCGGTCCGTGACCGCTCCTGGCACATAGTGCCGGATGTCAGCTGCGATAAACAGCTGACACCCGGCCGCGATCGGCGGCGCTCCCCCCGTGAGCGCTGCCGATCGCATATGACGTACTATTGCGTCCTTGGGAAGTAAAGCCCACCCCACATGGACGCAATAGTACGTCTAATGGCAGAAAGGGGTTAAGGGTCACCAATCTAACCCAAGAAGAGGTGCAAAACCGGCTAAATAAGATTAAAATAGATAAATCTCCGGGTCCGGATGGCATACACCCACGAGTACTAAGAGAACTAAGTAATGTAATAAACCATTATTTCTTATTTTTAGGGACTCTATAGCGACGGGGTCTGTTCCGCAGGACTGGCACATAGCAAATGTGGTGCCAATATTCAAAAAGGGCTCTAAAAGTGAACCTGGAAATTATAGGCCAGTAAGTCTAACCTCTATTGTTGGTAAAATATTTGAAGGGTTTCTGAGGGATGTTATTCTGGATTATCTCAATGAGAATAACTGTTTAACTCCATATCAGCATGGGTTTATGAGAAATCGCTCCTGTCAAACCAATCTAATCAGTTTTTATGAAGAGGTAAGCTATAGGCTGGACCACGGTGAGTCATTGGACGTGGTATATCTCGATTTTTCCAAAGCGTTTGATACCGTGCCGCACAAGAGGTTGGTGCAGGGGTGCATTCGTGCACTTGTATTCGTGTATTTTTATTCAAAGTACTTTTTTTTCTAAGTACTCGGCAGTTATAACATGGCAGAATATAATCAAGCATCTCTTCTCTCTTCATACAGGTAAACAGATCATTCATTCTCTGAGCTGAAATATCCTGCATGTCTATTGCTCCAGTCCCTGACAGCAAGCAGCTTGAATGGTAAACAGATCATTCATTCTCTGAGCTGAAATATCCTGCATGTCTATTGCTCCAGTCCCTGACAGCAAGCAGCTTGAATGGTAAACAGATCATTCATTCTCTGAGCTGAAATATCCTGCATGTCTATTGCTCCAGTCCCTGACAGCAAGCAGCTTGAATGGTAAACAGATCATTCATTCTCTGAGCTGAAATATCCTGCATGTCTATTGCTCCAGTCCCTGACAGCAAGCAGCTTGAATGGTAAACAGATCATTCATTCTCTGAGCTGAAATATCCTGCATGTCTATTGCTCCAGTCCCTGACAGCAAGCAGCTTGAATGGTAAACAGATCATTCATTCTCTGAGCTGAAATATCCTGCATGTCTATTGCTCCAGTCCCTGACAGCAAGCAGCTTGAATGGTAAACAGATCATTCATTCTCTGAGCTGAAATATCCTGCATGTCTATTGCTCCAGTCCCTGACAGCAAGCAGCTTGAATGGTAAACAGATCATTCATTCTCTGAGCTGAAATATCCTGCATGTCTATTGCTCCAGTCCCTGACAGCAAGCAGCTTGAATGGTAAACAGATCATTCATTCTCTGAGCTGAAATATCCTGCATGTCTATTGCTCCAGTCCCTGACAGCAAGCAGCTTGAATGGTATCTGAGTCATTCCATCTTCGGCATTGAATCCTGCATATATCTATATATGTTAGTCATCCTATTATGCATTTTTTGTGTTTATAGATATTTAATCTGACTTTGCATGTCCTTACTCAGCGAGATCACATAACTGTTTCAAAGTGGTCTATGATCCATGTAGACCTGGACATTTGTTTATCTGATCACTACATTTATTGTGTCCTGTTGTCTCAACTGAGTTTGATTGATTGCTAACGAGCTTTAACACAAAAAAAAAAAAAAGGAAGATCTAAGGGCTAGCCTTCTATAAATGTAGACTTAGCTTGGGGAAGCATTCATGCAGGGGTGCATTCGTGCACTTGTATTCGTGTATTTTTATTCAAAGTACTTTTTTTTTCTAAGTACTCGGCAGTTATAACATGGCAGAATATAATCAAGCATCTCTTCTCTCTTCATACAGGTAAACAGATCATTCATTCTCTGAGCTGAAATATCCTGCATGTCTATTGCTCCAGTCCCTGACAGCAAGCAGCTTGAATGGTAAACAGATCATTCATTCTCTGAGCTGAAATATCCTGCATGTCTATTGCTCCAGTCCCTGACAGCAAGCAGCTTGAATGGTAAACAGATCATTCATTCTCTGAGCTGAAATATCCTGCATGTCTATTGCTCCAGTCCCTGACAGCAAGCAGCTTGAATGGTATCTGAGTCATTCCATCTTCGGCATTGAATCCTGCATATATCTATATATGTTAGTCATCCTATTATGCATTTTTTGTGTTTATAGATATTTAATCTGACTTTGCATGTCCTTACTCAGCGAGATCACATAACTGTTTCAAAGTGGTCTATGATCCATGTAGACCTGGACATTTGTTTATCTGATCACTACATTTATTGTGTCCTGTTGTCTCAACTGAGTTTGATTGATTGCTAACGAGCTTTAACACAAAAAAAAAAAAAAGGAAGATCTAAGGGCTAGCCTTCTATAAATGTAGACTTAGCTTGGGGAAGCATTCATGCAGGGGTGCATTCGTGCACTTGTATTCGTGTATTTTTATTCAAAGTACTTTTTTTTTCTAAGTACTCGGCAGTTATAACATGGCAGAATATAATCAAGCATCTCTTCTCTCTTCATACAGGTAAACAGATCATTCATTCTCTGAGCTGAAATATCCTGCATGTCTATTGCTCCAGTCCCTGACAGCAAGCAGCTTGAATGGTAAACAGATCATTCATTCTCTGAGCTGAAATATCCTGCATGTCTATTGCTCCAGTCCCTGACAGCAAGCAGCTTGAATGGTAAACAGATCATTCATTCTCTGAGCTGAAATATCCTGCATGTCTATTGCTCCAGTCCCTGACAGCAAGCAGCTTGAATGGTAAACAGATCATTCATTCTCTGAGCTGAAATATCCTGCATGTCTATTGCTCCAGTCCCTGACAGCAAGCAGCTTGAATGGTATCTGAGTCATTCCATCTTCGGCATTGAATCCTGCATATATCTATATATGTTAGTCATCCTATTATGCATTTTTTGTGTTTATAGATATTTAATCTGACTTTGCATGTCCTTACTCAGCGAGATCACATAACTGTTTCAAAGTGGTCTATGATCCATGTAGACCTGGACATTTGTTTATCTGATCACTACATTTATTGTGTCCTGTTGTCTCAACTGAGTTTGATTGATTGCTAACGAGCTTTAACACAAAAAAAAAAAAAAGGAAGATCTAAGGGCTAGCCTTCTATAAATGTAGACTTAGCTTGGGGAAGCATTCATGCAGGGGTGCATTCGTGCACTTGTATTCGTGTATTTTTATTCAAAGTACTTTTTTTTTCTAAGTACTCGGCAGTTATAACATGGCAGAATATAATCAAGCATCTCTTCTCTCTTCATACAGGTAAACAGATCATTCATTCTCTGAGCTGAAATATCCTGCATGTCTATTGCTCCAGTCCCTGACAGCAAGCAGCTTGAATGGTAAACAGATCATTCATTCTCTGAGCTGAAATATCCTGCATGTCTATTGCTCCAGTCCCTGACAGCAAGCAGCTTGAATGGTATCTGAGTCATTCCATCTTCGGCATTGAATCCTGCATATATCTATATATGTTAGTCATCCTATTATGCATTTTTTGTGTTTATAGATATTTAATCTGACTTTGCATGTCCTTACTCAGCGAGATCACATAACTGTTTCAAAGTGGTCTATGATCCATGTAGACCTGGACATTTGTTTATCTGATCACTACATTTATTGTGTCCTGTTGTCTCAACTGAGTTTGATTGATTGCTAACGAGCTTTAACACAAAAAAAAAAAAAAGGAAGATCTAAGGGCTAGCCTTCTATAAATGTAGACTTAGCTTGGGGAAGCATTCATGCAGGGGTGCATTCGTGCACTTGTATTCGTGTATTTTTATTCAAAGTACTTTTTTTTTCTAAGTACTCGGCAGTTATAACATGGCAGAATATAATCAAGCATCTCTTCTCTCTTCATACAGGTAAACAGATCATTCATTCTCTGAGCTGAAATATCCTGCATGTCTATTGCTCCAGTCCCTGACAGCAAGCAGCTTGAATGGTAAACAGATCATTCATTCTCTGAGCTGAAATATCCTGCATGTCTATTGCTCCAGTCCCTGACAGCAAGCAGCTTGAATGGTAAACAGATCATTCATTCTCTGAGCTGAAATATCCTGCATGTCTATTGCTCCAGTCCCTGACAGCAAGCAGCTTGAATGGTATCTGAGTCATTCCATCTTCGGCATTGAATCCTGCATATATCTATATATGTTAGTCATCCTATTATGCATTTTTTGTGTTTATAGATATTTAATCTGACTTTGCATGTCCTTACTCAGCGAGATCACATAACTGTTTCAAAGTGGTCTATGATCCATGTAGACCTGGACATTTGTTTATCTGATCACTACATTTATTGTGTCCTGTTGTCTCAACTGAGTTTGATTGATTGCTAACGAGCTTTAACACAAAAAAAAAAAAAAGGAAGATCTAAGGGCTAGCCTTCTATAAATGTAGACTTAGCTTGGGGAAGCATTCATGCAGGGGTGCATTCGTGCACTTGTATTCGTGTATTTTTATTCAAAGTACTTTTTTTTTCTAAGTACTCGGCAGTTATAACATGGCAGAATATAATCAAGCATCTCTTCTCTCTTCATACAGGTAAACAGATCATTCATTCTCTGAGCTGAAATATCCTGCATGTCTATTGCTCCAGTCCCTGACAGCAAGCAGCTTGAATGGTAAACAGATCATTCATTCTCTGAGCTGAAATATCCTGCATGTCTATTGCTCCAGTCCCTGACAGCAAGCAGCTTGAATGGTAAACAGATCATTCATTCTCTGAGCTGAAATATCCTGCATGTCTATTGCTCCAGTCCCTGACAGCAAGCAGCTTGAATGGTAAACAGATCATTCATTCTCTGAGCTGAAATATCCTGCATGTCTATTGCTCCAGTCCCTGACAGCAAGCAGCTTGAATGGTATCTGAGTCATTCCATCTTCGGCATTGAATCCTGCATATATCTATATATGTTAGTCATCCTATTATGCATTTTTTGTGTTTATAGATATTTAATCTGACTTTGCATGTCCTTACTCAGCGAGATCACATAACTGTTTCAAAGTGGTCTATGATCCATGTAGACCTGGACATTTGTTTATCTGATCACTACATTTATTGTGTCCTGTTGTCTCAACTGAGTTTGATTGATTGCTAACGAGCTTTAACACAAAAAAAAAAAAAAGGAAGATCTAAGGGCTAGCCTTCTATAAATGTAGACTTAGCTTGGGGAAGCATTCATGCAGGGGTGCATTCGTGCACTTGTATTCGTGTATTTTTATTCAAAGTACTTTTTTTTTCTAAGTACTCGGCAGTTATAACATGGCAGAATATAATCAAGCATCTCTTCTCTCTTCATACAGGTAAACAGATCATTCATTCTCTGAGCTGAAATATCCTGCATGTCTATTGCTCCAGTCCCTGACAGCAAGCAGCTTGAATGGTAAACAGATCATTCATTCTCTGAGCTGAAATATCCTGCATGTCTATTGCTCCAGTCCCTGACAGCAAGCAGCTTGAATGGTAAACAGATCATTCATTCTCTGAGCTGAAATATCCTGCATGTCTATTGCTCCAGTCCCTGACAGCAAGCAGCTTGAATGGTAAACAGATCATTCATTCTCTGAGCTGAAATATCCTGCATGTCTATTGCTCCAGTCCCTGACAGCAAGCAGCTTGAATGGTATCTGAGTCATTCCATCTTCGGCATTGAATCCTGCATATATCTATATATGTTAGTCATCCTATTATGCATTTTTTGTGTTTATAGATATTTAATCTGACTTTGCATGTCCTTACTCAGCGAGATCACATAACTGTTTCAAAGTGGTCTATGATCCATGTAGACCTGGACATTTGTTTATCTGATCACTACATTTATTGTGTCCTGTTGTCTCAACTGAGTTTGATTGATTGCTAACGAGCTTTAACACAAAAAAAAAAAAAAGGAAGATCTAAGGGCTAGCCTTCTATAAATGTAGACTTAGCTTGGGGAAGCATTCATGCAGGGGTGCATTCGTGCACTTGTATTCGTGTATTTTTATTCAAAGTACTTTTTTTTTCTAAGTACTCGGCAGTTATAACATGGCAGAATATAATCAAGCATCTCTTCTCTCTTCATACAGGTAAACAGATCATTCATTCTCTGAGCTGAAATATCCTGCATGTCTATTGCTCCAGTCCCTGACAGCAAGCAGCTTGAATGGTAAACAGATCATTCATTCTCTGAGCTGAAATATCCTGCATGTCTATTGCTCCAGTCCCTGACAGCAAGCAGCTTGAATGGTAAACAGATCATTCATTCTCTGAGCTGAAATATCCTGCATGTCTATTGCTCCAGTCCCTGACAGCAAGCAGCTTGAATGGTATCTGAGTCATTCCATCTTCGGCATTGAATCCTGCATATATCTATATATGTTAGTCATCCTATTATGCATTTTTTGTGTTTATAGATATTTAATCTGACTTTGCATGTCCTTACTCAGCGAGATCACATAACTGTTTCAAAGTGGTCTATGATCCATGTAGACCTGGACATTTGTTTATCTGATCACTACATTTATTGTGTCCTGTTGTCTCAACTGAGTTTGATTGATTGCTAACGAGCTTTAACACAAAAAAAAAAAAAAGGAAGATCTAAGGGCTAGCCTTCTATAAATGTAGACTTAGCTTGGGGAAGCATTCATGCAGGGGTGCATTCGTGCACTTGTATTCGTGTATTTTTATTCAAAGTACTTTTTTTTTCTAAGTACTCGGCAGTTATAACATGGCAGTTAGACAGGGCAGGAGACAGGTAAGAAAAACTAAATCTATTCCCTATTCACTTGAAACAACACAAATACTCACCATATTTATTTGCATATTCTATATCCTGGCTGCTGCATTCACTCACATTCACCGCCCTTGCATTAACTCTCTACACTCCATCCATATCGGCCCCTCTGTCCTTGCCTCTCCTATGTATAGCACTCATGCTCTGTTCACATTGCTTAGCAGCGCAGATCCATTCAGTCCCACCATCCAACACAAGAGACGCTCTCACAAATCACTTAACCATCTGCTCACTCTTTCGATCCTCCTCCTCCTAGTTGCTGGAGACATCTCTCCAAACCCCGGCCCCCCATGTTATAGCCAGTCAAACCTCCCAATTTCTACACCCAGAAACCCCTCTAACCTTATTAATATTCCCTGCATGCCTTCTGTCTCTTTGAATTGTGCCCTTTGGAATTCTCGCTCTGTGTGTAATAAACTCTCCTTCATCCATGACTTCTTCCTTTCTAATTCTCTTAACCTCCTGGCTCTTACTGAAACCTGGATCCAGCAGTCAGACACCACCGCTGCTGCTGCTCTTTCATATGGTGCACTACACTTTTCTCATACCCCAAGATCGGACAACAGAGCAGGTGGAGGCGTTGGTCTGCTCCTTTCACCAAAATGTACTTTCCAAGTTATCCCCCAAGTACCCTCACTTGTCTTCCCTTCCTTTGAGGTCCATGTGGTCAGACTCTACGTCCCCTTCTCCATGCGAGTGGTGGTGGTGTATCGTCCTCCCGGCCCCTCTCATCAGTTCCTGGATCATTTTGCCACCTGGCTTCCACACTTTCTTTCCTGTGACACCCCCACCCTTATCATGGGTGATTTCAACATCCCTATTGCCTCTCCCCTCTCCCCATCTGCTTCTCACCTTTTGGCTCTAACCTCCTCTTTCGGCCTCTCGCAGCATACTAACTCGCCAACACATGAAGATGGAAACTCCCTTGACTTGGTCTTCTGTTATGGCTGGCAATCAGGCAACACAGCGTGCAGTAATCAGCGCACATACAGAGATCTGGCAAAAACCCAAAACAATAGGACGAGCTCTGAGACGTGGAATCTCTGTAGACTGCAGTACCTGAACTGTCCTCACACAACTGGAAGCAGCAGTGGATTGCGCCTATCACTACCTATGCAACTCGGCACTGCCTGAGGAGCTGACTAGCCTGAAGATAGAAATACAAGCCTGACTTACCTCAGAGAAATACCCCAAAGGAATAGGCAGCCCCCACATATAATGACTGTTAGCAAGATGAAAAGACAAACGTAGGAATGAAATAGATTCAGCAAAGTGAGGCCCGATATTCTAGACAGAGCGAGGATAGCAAAGAGAACTATGCAGTCTACAAAAAACCCTAAAACGAAAACCACGCAAAGGGGCAAAAAAGACCCACCGTGCCGAACTAACAGCACGGCGGTGCACCCCTTTGCTTCTCAGAGCTTCCAGCAAAAGATAATAACAAGCTGGACAGAAAAAACAGAAAACAAACTAGAAGCACTTATCTAGCAGAGCAGCAGGCCCAAGGAAAGATGCAGTAGCTCAGATCCAACACTGGAACATTGACAAGGAGCAAGGAAGACAGACTCAGGTGGAGCTAAATAGCAAGGCAGCCAACGAGCTCACCAAAACACCTGAGGGAGGACGCCCAGAGACTGCAATACCACTTGTGACCACAGAATTCACAACAGTACCCCCCCCTTGAGGAGGGGTCACCGAACCCTCACCAGAACCCCCAGGCCGACCAGGATGAGCCACATGAAAGGCACGAACAAGATCTGGGGCATGGACATCAGAGGCAAAAACCCAGGAATTATCTTCCTGAGCATAACCCTTCCATTTGACCAGATACTGGAGTTTCCGTCTAGAGACACGAGAATCCAAAATCTTCTCCACAATATACTCCAATTCCCCCTCCACCAAAACAGGGGCAGGAGGCTCCACAGATGGAACCATAGGTGCCACGTATCTCCTCAACAACGACCTATGGAATACATTATGTATGGAAAAGGAGTCTGGGAGGGTCAGACGAAAAGACACCGGATTGAGAATCTCAGAAATCCTATACGGACCAATAAAACGAGGTTTAAATTTAGGAGAGGAAACCTTCATAGGTATATGACGAGAAGATAACCAAACCAGATCCCCAACACGAAGTCGGGGTCCCACACGGCGTCTGCGATTAGCGAAAAGCTGAGCCTTCTCCTGGGACAAGGTCAAATTGTCCACTACCTGAGTCCAGATCTGCTGCAACCTGTCCACCACATAATCCACACCAGGACAGTCCGAAGACTCAACCTGTCCTGAAGAGAAACGAGGATGGAACCCAGAATTGCAGAAAATGGAGAGACCAAGGTAGCCGAGCTGGCCCGATTATTAAGGGCGAACTCAGCCAACGGCAAAAATGACACCCAATCATCCTGGTCAGCGGAAACAAAACATCTTAGATATGTTTCCAAGGTCTGATTGGTTCGTTCGGTCTGGCCATTAGTCTGAGGATGGAAGGCCGAGGAAAAAGATAGGTCAATGCCCATCCTACCACAAAAGGCTCGCCAGAACCTTGAGACAAACTGGGAACCTCTGTCAGAAACAATATTCTCAGGAATGCCATGTAAACGAACCACATGCTGGAAGAACAAAGGCACCAAATCAGAGGAGGAAGGCAATTTAACCAAGGGCACCAGATGGACCATTTTAGAAAAGCGATCACAGACCACCCAAATGACAGACATCTTTTGAGAAACGGGAAGGTCAGAAATGAAATCCATCGAAATATGTGTCCAAGGCCTCTTCGGGACCGGCAAGGGCAAAAGCAACCCACTGGCACGTGAACAGCAGGGCTTAGCCCTAGCACAAATTCCACAGGACTGCACAAAAGCACGCACATCCCGCGACAGAGACGGCCACCAAAAGGATCTAGCAACCAACTCCCTGGTACCAAAGATTCCTGGATGACCGGCCAGCACCGAACAATGAAGTTCAGAGATAACTTTACTAGTCCACCTATCAGGGACGAACAGTTTCTCGGCCGGACAACGATCAGGTTTATTAGCCTGAAATTTCTGCAACACTCTCCGCAAATCAGGGGAGATGGCAGACACAATGACTCCTTCCTTGAGGATACTCGCCGGCTCAGATAACCCCGGAGAGTCGGGCACAAAACTCCTAGACAGAGCATCCGCCTTCACATTTTTAGAGCCCGGAAGGTATGAAATCACAAAATCAAAACGAGCAAAAAATAACGACCAACGGGCCTGTCTAGGATTCAAGCGCTTGGCAGACTCAAGATAAGTAAGGTTCTTATGATCAGTCAAAACCACCACGCGATGCTTAGCACCCTCAAGCCAATGACGCCACTCCTCGAATGCCCACTTCATGGCCAGCAACTCTCGGTTGCCCACATCATAATTACGCTCAGCAGCAGAAAATTTCCTGGAAAAGAAAGCACATGGTTTGAACACTGAGCAACCAGAACCTCTCTGTGACAAAACCGCCCCTGCACCAATCTCAGAAGCATCAACCTCGACCTGGAACGGAAGAGAAACATCTGGCTGACACAACACAGGGGCACAGCAAAAACGACGCTTCAACTCCTGAAAAGCTTCCACGGCAGCAGAAGACCAATTAACCAAATCAGCACCCTTCTTGGTCAAATCGGTCAATGGTCTGGCAATGCTAGAAAAATTACAGATGAAGCGACGATAAAAATTAGCAAAGCCCAGGAATTTCTGCAAACTTTTTAGAGATGTCGGCTGAGTCCAATCCTGGATGGCCTGAACCTTAACCGGATCCATCTCGATAGTAGAAGGGGAAAAGATGAACCCCAAAAATGAAACTTTCTGCACACCGAAGAGACACTTTGATCCCTTCACAAACAAGGAATTAGCACGCAGTACCTGGAAAACCATTCTGACTTGCTTTACATGAGACTCCCAATCATCTGAGAAGATCAAAATGTCATCCAAGTAAACAATCAAGAATTTATCCAGATACTCACGAAAAATGTCATGCATAAAAGACTGAAAAACAGATGGAGCATTGGCAAGTCCGAACGGCATCACCAGATACTCAAAATGACCCTCGGGCGTATTAAATGCTGTTTTCCATTCATCTCCCTGCCTGATTCTCACCAGATTATACGCACCACGAAGATCAATCTTAGTAAACCAACTAGCCCCCTTAATCCGAGCAAACAAGTCAGAAATCAATGGCAAGGGATACTGAAACTTAACAGTGATCTTATTAAGAAGGCGGTAATCAATACACGGTCTTAGCGAACCATCCTTCTTGGCTACAAAAAAGAACCCTGCTCCCAATGGTGACGACGATGGGCGAATATGTCCCTTCTCCAGGGACTCCTTCACATAACTGCGCATAGCGGTGTGTTCAGGTACGGACAAATTAAATAAACGACCCTTAGGGAATTTACTACCAGGAATCAAATCGATAGCACAATCACAATTCCTATGCGGAGGAAGGGCATCAGACTTGGACTCTTCAAATACATCCTGAAAGTCCGACAAGAACTCTGGGATGTCAGAAGGAATGGATGACGAAATAGACAAAAATGGAACATCACCATGTACTCCCTGACAACCCCAGCTGGTTACCGACATAGAGTTCCAATCCAATACTGGATTATGGGTTTGTAGCCATGGCAACCCCAACACGACCACATCATGCAAATTATGCAGTACCAAAAAGCGAATAACTTCCTGATGTGCAGGAGCCATGCACATGGTCAGCTGGGCCCAGTACTGAGGCTTATTCTTGGCCAGAGGTGTAGCATCAATTCCTCTCAACGGAATAGGACACCGCAAAGGCTCCAAGAAAAATCCACAACGTTTAGCATAATCCAAATCCATCAGATTCAGGGCAGCGCCTGAATCCACAAACGCCATGACAGAATATGATGACAAAGAGCACATTAAGGTAATGGACAAAAGGAATTTGGACTGTACAGTACCAATAACGGCAGAGCTATCGAACCGCCTAGTGCGTTTAGGACAATTAGAAATAGCATGAGTAGAATCACCACAATAGAAACACAGTCTGTTCAGACGTCTGTGTTCGTGCCGTTCTACTTTAGTCATAGTCCTGTTGCACTGCATAGGCTCAGGCTTACTCTCAGACAATACCGCCAGATGGTGCACAGATTTACGCTCGCGCAAGCGACGACCGATCTGAATGGCCAAGGACATAGACTCATTCAAACCAGCAGGCATAGGAAATCCCACCATTATATCCTTAAGAGCTTCAGAGAGACCCTTTCTGAACAAAGCCGCTAGTGCAGATTCATTCCACAGAGTGAGTACTGACCATTTTCTAAATTTCTGACAATATAGTTCTACATCATCCTGACCCTGGCATAAAGCCAGCAGATTTTTCTCAGCTTGATCCACTGAATTAGGCTCATCGTAAAGCAATCCCAGCGCCTGGAAAAAAGCATCAATATTACTCAATGCAGAATCTCCTGGTGCAAGAGAAAACGCCCAGTCCTGTGGGTCGCCGCGCAAAAAAGAAATAATAATCAAAACCTGTTGAATAGGATTACCAGAAGAATGAGGTTTCAAGGCCAAAAATAGCTTACAATTATTTCTGAAGCTCAGGAACTTAGTTCTGTCACCAAAAAACAAATCAGGAATCGGAATTCTTGGATCTAGCATCGATTTCTGATCAATAGTATCTTGAATCTTTTGTACATTTACAACGAGATTATCCATTGAGGAGCACAGAGCCTGAATATCCATGTCCACAGCTGTGTCCTGAAGCACTCTAATGTCTAGGGGGAAAAAAAGACTGAAGACAGAGCTAAGAAAAAAAAATGATGTCAGGATTTCTTTTTTCCCTCTATTGGAAATCATTGAATGGGCTCCTTGTACTGTTATGGCTGGCAATCAGGCAACACAGCGTGCAGTAATCAGCGCACATACAGAGATCTGGCAAAAACCCAAAACAATAGGACGAGCTCTGAGACGTGGAATCTCTGTAGACTGCAGTACCTGAACTGTCCTCACACAACTGGAAGCAGCAGTGGATTGCGCCTATCACTACCTATGCAACTCGGCACTGCCTGAGGAGCTGACTAGCCTGAAGATAGAAATACAAGCCTGACTTACCTCAGAGAAATACCCCAAAGGAATAGGCAGCCCCCACATATAATGACTGTTAGCAAGATGAAAAGACAAACGTAGGAATGAAATAGATTCAGCAAAGTGAGGCCCGATATTCTAGACAGAGCGAGGATAGCAAAGAGAACTATGCAGTCTACAAAAAACCCTAAAACGAAAACCACGCAAAGGGGCAAAAAAGACCCACCGTGCCGAACTAAGGCTACGTTCACATTGGCGTTCCGCCAATGTGCGTCGCTGTTGCGCCGGCGACGCGCCGGCGACGCAGCGGCGACGCAGCGGCGACGCGCCCCTATGTTTAACATAGGGGACGCGTGCGTCGTTTTGGTGGCGTTTTTCGCCACGTGCGTCGTTTCCGACGCTAGCGTCGGACGCAAGAAAACGCTACATTGTAGCATTTTCTGTGCGTCCGATTTTCGTCAAAAACGACGCACGCGTCGCAAAACGCGCGCGTTTTTGCGCGCGTTTGCGCGCGTTTTTACGTGCGTCGCGCGTTGCGTCGCCGACGCAGGGCGGCGCAACGCTAGTGTGAACCTAGCCTAACAGCACGGCGGTGCACCCCTTTGCTTCTCAGAGCTTCCAGCAAAAGATAATAACAAGCTGGACAGAAAAAACAGAAAACAAACTAGAAGCACTTATCTAGCAGAGCAGCAGGCCCAAGGAAAGATGCAGTAGCTCAGATCCAACACTGGAACATTGACAAGGAGCAAGGAAGACAGACTCAGGTGGAGCTAAATAGCAAGGCAGCCAACGAGCTCACCAAAACACCTGAGGGAGGACGCCCAGAGACTGCAATACCACTTGTGACCACAGAATTCACAACAGTCTTCTCCCGGCTTTGCTCAGTGGATGATTTCACAAACTCCCCTCTCCCACTCTCTGACCACCACCTTCTTTCATTCTCTATCAAGAACTGCCATCCCGCTCAGGTCACCCCCACTTTCCACACTTATAGAAACATACAGGCCATTAACACCCAGGAACTTATGAAGAACTTGCAGTCCTCATTGGCCCCAATCTCCTCCATCTCATGTCCTGATTCTGCTCTGAAGCATTACAATGAAACCCTGCAAAGTGCCCTGGATGAAGCTGCTCCTCCTATACATAAAACAACTCGGCACAGACGGCAACAACCGTGGCACACGCTGCAAACACGTTTCCTGCAGCGGTGCTCCAGGTGCGCAGAACGTCTGTGGAGAAAATCTAATCTACCCGAAGATTTCATCCATTATAAGTTCATGCTAAAGACATACAATTCTGCCCTTCACCTCTCCAAACAAACCTACTTCAACACCCTCATCACCTCCCTGTCCAATAACCCTAAACGTCTCTTTGACACGTTCCAGTCCCTACTCAACCCAAGAGCGCAGGCCCCAACCACGGATCTCCGTGCTGACAATCTGGCCAATTACTTCAAAGAAAAAATTGACCATATTCGACAGGAAATCATCTCCCAATCTCTTCATACCATGCACTGTCCTCCCTCCCCCACTGCATCTAGTTCACTCTCTGACTTTGAACCAGTTACAGAAGAAGAAGTAAGCAGGCTCCTTGCATCTTCTCGCCCGACCACTTGCACCAGTGACCCCATTCCGTCACATTTCCTCCAGTCCCTTTCCCCGGCTGTCACCTCTCACCTAACTAAAATATTCAACCTTTCCCTCACTTCCGGTATTTTTCCCTCCTCATTTAAGCATGCCATCATACATCCATTACTTAAAAAACCATCCCTCGACCAAAACTGTGCCGCTAATTATAGACCTGTCTCTAATCTTCCCTTCATCTCTAAACTCCTCGAACGCCTGGTCCACTCCCGTCTTACCCGCTATCTCTCAGATAACTCTCTTCTCGACCCTCTTCAATCTGGTTTCCGCTCTTTACACTCTACTGAAACTGCCCTCACTAAAGTCTCTAATGACCTACTAACAGCTAAATCTAATGGTCACTACTCCATGCTAATCCTCTTGGATCTCTCTGCAGCATTTGATACTGTGGATCATCAGCTCCTCCTCACTATGCTCCGCTCCATCGGCCTCAAGGACACCGTTCTCTCCTGGTTCTCCTCCTATCTCTCTGACCGATCCTTCACTGTATGTTTCGCTGGTTCCTCCTCCTCTCACCTTCCCCTTACTGTTGGGGTTCCTCAAGGATCAGTCCTAGGCCCCCTCCTCTTCTCTTTGTATACTGCCCCTATTGGACAAACAATCAGTAGATTTGGCTTCCAGTACCATCTCTATGCTGACGACACCCAACTATACACTTCTTCTCCTGATCTCACGCCTGCCTTATTAGAAAACACCAGTGATTGTCTTACCGCTGTCTCTAGCATCATGTCCTCCCTCTATCTGAAACTAAACCTGTCAAAAACTGAACTCCTCGTGTTTTCTCCCTCTACTAACCTACCTTTGCCTGACATTGCCATCTCCGTTTGCGGTTCCACCATTACTCCAAAGCAACATGCCCGCTGCCTTGGGGTCATCCTTGATTCTGACCTTTCATTCACCCCCCACATCCGATCACTGGCTCGCTCTTCTTACCTGCATCTCAAAAACATTTCTAGAATTCGCCCTTTTCTTACTTTCGACTCTGCAAAAACTCTTACTGTTTCACTTATTCATTCTCGTCTGGACTATTGTAACTCTCTACTAATCGGCCTCCCTCTTACCAAACTCTCCCCGCTCCAATCTGTCCTGAATGCTGCTGCCAGGATCATATTCCTCACCAACCGTTACACCGATGCCTCTACCTTGTGCCAGTCATTACACTGGTTACCCATCCACTCAAGAATCCAGTACAAAACTACTACCCTCATCCACAAAGCACTCCATGGCTCAGCACCACCCTACATCTCCTCTCTGGTCTCAGTCTACCACCCTACCCGTGCCCTCCGCTCCGCTGATGACCTCAGGTTAGCATCCTCAATAATCAGAACCTCCCACTCCCGTCTCCAAGACTTTACACGTGCTGCGCCGATTCTTTGGAATGCACTACCTAGGATAATACGATTAATCCCCAATCCCCACAGTTTTAAGCGTGCCCTAAAAACTCATTTGTTCAGACTGGCCTACCGCCTCAATGCATTAACCTAACGATCCCTGTGTGGCCTATATTAAAAAAAAAAAAAATTAATTAACTGGTTCATGCAGCTTTACATGAACACCCAAGCCTTACACTATGGCTGGTCCGAATAACTATAGCAATTGTTACCATCCACCTCTCGTGTCTCCCCTTTTCCTCATAGTTTGTAAGCTTACGAGCAGGGCCCTCACTCCTCTTGGTATCTGTTTTGAACTGTATTTCTGTTATGCTGTAATGTCTATTGTATGTACAAGTCCCCTCTATAATTTGTAAAGCGCTGCGGAATATGTTGGCGCTATATAAATAAAAATTATTATTATTATTATTATTATTACACAAAATGAGAATGCTTGGTCTGGGGGAAAATGTGTGTAAATGGGTTAGTAACTGGCTTAGTGATAGAAAGCAGAGGGTGGTTATAAATGGTATAGTCTCTAACTGGGTCGCTGGGACCAGTGGGGTACCGCAGGGGTCGGTATTGGGACCTGTTCTCTTCAACATATTCATTAATGATCTGGTAGAAGGTTTACACAGTAAAATATCGATATTTGCAGATGATACAAAACTATGTAAAGCAGTTAATACAAGAGAAGATAGTATTCTGCTACAGATGGATCTGGATAAGTTGGAAACTTGGGCTGAAAGGTGGCAGATGAGGTTTAACAATGATAAATGTAAGGTTATACACATGGGAAGAAGGAATCAATATCACCATTACACACTGAACGGGAAACCACTGGGTAAATCTGACAGGGAGAAGGACTTGGGGATCCTGGTTAATGATAAACTTACCTGGAGCAGCCAGTGCCAGGCAGCAGCTGCCAAGGCAAACAGGATAATGGGGTGCATTAAAAGAGGTCTGGCTACACATGATGAGAGCATTATACTGCCTCTGTACAAATCCCTAGTTAGACCGCACATGGAGTACTGTGTCCAGTTTTGGGCACCGGTGCTCAGGAAGGATATAATGGAACTAGAGAGAGTACAAAGGAGGGCAACAAAATTAATAAAGGGGATGGGAGAACTACAATACCCAGATAGATTAGCGAAATTAGGATTATTTAGTCTAGAAAAAAGACGACTGAGGGGCGATCTAATAACCATGTATAAGTATATAAGGGGACAATACAAATATCTCGCTGAGGATCTGTTTATACCAAGGAAGGTGACGGGCACAAGGGGGCATTCTTTGCGTCTGGAGGAGAGAAGGTTTTTCCACCAACATAGAAGAGGATTCTTTACTGTTAGGGCGGTAAGAATCTGGAATTGCTTGCCTGAGGAGGTGGTGATGGCGAACTCAGTCGAGGGGTTCAAGAGAGGCCTGGATGTCTTCCTGGAGCAGAACAATATTGTATCATACAATTATTAGGTTCTGTAGAAGGACGTAGATCTGGGGATTTATTATGATGGAATATAGGCTGAACTGGATGGACAAATGTCTTTTTTCGGCCTTACTAACTATGTTACTATGTAAGGGTTTGGAATATATTTTTATGCTTCTGTAATATACGGTAAGTCTCTTTGGGAATAACTCAGTTCCATGGACAATGGTTTTCAAATTTTTACAGAAAGGCCTGGAGTTAGGATTGTCAGTCAACACCCTTATGATGCCGATATCAGCCTTTGGCATTCTCTTCGATCAAACAATTGCAGACAACCCTTCGGTAGTGAGTTTTATCAGGTCGGTGAGCAGATCCAAACCCGTGTTTCCGCTACGAGTTCCACCATGGGACCTCGATCTAGTCTTGGATTCCCTAACTAGGTCCCCATTTGAGCCGAAAGCAGAAATGCAGTTTAGAGCCCTAACTTTGAAAACAATTCTACTTTGTCCATAAACCAGCCATTTACAAACATTCTCATTGATAGAGTAATTACTAGACCAGACCCAGTTTTCTCCCCAAGGTAGTCTCGACCTTTCATAGTTTTTTAGAGATTGTATTACCTACCCTTTTTCTGTAACGACCCCAAGAATGAGTGAAGGCCAGACTCCATTCTTTAGATGTCAGGAGATGTTGAATTCAATACTTGGAGGTTACGTCCATCTGGCGGAAAACTACCTCTCATCATGTTCTTTTTCAGGGTTCGAACAAGGGTCAGGCAGCTTCAAAGGACACATCTCTTGGGAACAAATTTATAGGGCAGCAACTTGGTCTACACCATCCACCTTTTTTTAAACACGGTTAGATTTGGATTCTTCTGAACTTTCCCTTGGGAGAAGGTGCTTCAAGTGGTGGTTCCTCCATAACGGATTTATTTGCTATCTCTCTATGGTGCTGTCGTGAAGATGGGAAAATTGATAATTACTCACTGGTAATTTGGTTGTCCGGAACTCATGACAGCACCCTTCCTTATTCCCTACCTTCTGTGGTTATGGGGTTTTCTTTCTCTTCCCAGTTTTTCACTGGCTGCAGCAGAAAAAATAATGTGCTGGTAGGGAAGTTAGCAGGATTGCATTGATCCTTGCCTATGTTATATATATGTGTGTTCTCTACCTGACTAAACAGAGGCCCTCGCATGCTCTGTAAGCCACTGAAGAGAGGCTCCGCCTTTTAAATATGTGGGTTTCCTGTCCTTGGAGGTGGAACCTCTCTATGGTGATGTCTTGAGTTCCAAAAAATCAAATTAAGGCTTCTTTTACACTTACCGGGTTTTTTGTGGCGTGTTATTGCGGGACTTTTTTGCGGGCCGTATCACCGCAATTTTCACGGTCTGCCGCAATAACGGACCGCAAAAAACGTACTGATCTCCGTTTTTCAGGTTTCCAATACTATGGAAGTAGTTTTGGAAAAAAACGGCATTCTGCAAAACCGGAAGTCACGGTGCACCGCAAAAACAAACTTCTGTTGTTTTTGCGGCTCCATTGCTTTTCAATGGGGGCCTTGTCCATAAGCCGTGAAAAAGATTGAGCAGGATCGATCTTTTTTCACGGACGTAAATGCGGCCATAAGGCGCACTGTGAAGTTATTGCGACCCGTTTTTGTGGCCCCTTAGAAATCTATTGGGGCCGCAAAACAATGGTATGTGTAAAAGAAGCCCAACGGTGAGCAATTATAATTTTCAAGTGGTGGGCACCTGTTATGTTTGCTAATGACAGGTGTTATGAAGGCAATCCAGAAACACAGTGTGCTTAGCGATCAGAGCGCACACAGTGATCTGACAAATACCCAAAAATACAAGAACGAGCTCTGAGACGTGGAAACTCTGTAGACTGCACACCTGATCCTATCCTAAACACAACTAAAAGCGGCTGTGGATTGCGCCTAACAACTACCTAGGCAACTCGGCACAGCCTAAGAAACTAGCTAGCCTGAAGATAGAAAAAAAGGCCTGACTTGCCCCAGAGAAATTCCCCAAAGGAAAAGGCAGCCCCCCACATATAATGACTGTGAGTAAGATGAAAAGACAAAACGTAGGGATGAAATAGATTCAGCAAAGTGGGGCCCGATATTCTAGGACAGAGCGAGGATAGTAAAGCGAACTTTGCAGTCTACAAAAAACCCTAAAGCAAAACCACGCAAAGGGGGCAAAAAAAAACCCACCGTGCCGAACTAACGGCACGGCGGTACACCCTTTGCGTCTCAGAGCTACCAGCAAAACAAAAGACAAGCTGGACAGAAAAAAAGCAACAAAAAAGCAAAAAGCACTTAGCTATACAGAGCAGCAGGTCACAGGAACAATCAGGAGAAGCTCAGATCCAACACTGAAACATTGACAAGGAGCAAGGATAGCAGCATCAGGCGGAGTTAAGTAATGAAGCAGTTAACGAGCTCACCAGAACACCTGAGGGAGGAAGCTCAGAAGCTGCAGTACCACTTGTGACCACAGGAGTGAATTCAGCCACAGAATTCACAACAGGCACCATCATGTGCTACTTGAACAATCTTACTGCAGTCAGGTACTGATCTCAGATTTCTGGCATATGGAATGCTCAGCTTGTGCCCCGACTGACCCCATCTCCACTTATTTCTGCGGAGCTGGCAGAAGTTGATGTGAAAATTGCAAAACTGGCAACATTTTGGCACAACTCCAGTTGCAGCAAAATTTTGCAACTTTTCAAAGCTTTTATGACACTTTTTTTTTGCTAAAAAAGCTTCGATGGATCAGGGCCCAGGTATTGCAAAAGTAGAATTACCAGAAGATTACAAAACTGAAATGTCACGAGCAAATTCGACCCACAAAATTAAATCTTGGCCAATTGTCGTGATCGGCATTGGAAAAAAGTCCTCTCTGTTTGCCTATCACCTCCCCCCAACACCAAGTAATGGGCAGAAGAGAAGTCTAAAGGTACCGTCACACTCAGCAACGCTGCAGCGATATAGACAACGAGCCGACCTAAAGCAGATCGCTGGAGCGTCGCTGTTTAGGTCGCTGTAGAGACGTCAAACACAGCAACTCCAGAACGATGCAGGAGTGATCCAGTGACGTAACAGCGACTCACTTCTCATTCTTGCTGGTTGTTAGCTCCATGTCAAACAGCCGGAGTGTACCAATCCGACACACATCTAGGGGCCCTATGCTCGTTGCTGGCGTCGTTGCTTTTGATGTCAAACATGACGATACACGCCGACCTGGCGACGAAATAAAGTTCTGGACTTCTAGCTCCGACCAGCAATGGCACAGCGGGATCCAGATCGCTGCTGCGTGTCAAACACAACGAGATCGCTATCCAGGACGCTGCAACATCACAGATTGTTGTCATTCTCTTTGCAAAGTTGCTGAGTGTGACGGTACCTTAAGGAAATTTTGAAGAGGACACATTGACCAGGAACAATACATGCAGGGATTCCGTCAAAGGGGAAAAAGTCTTAGAAGAAAACTTGAGCTGGCTGTGGAGCTCTTGGAAGCTGAAAAGGTCCTTGAAGAAAACATGAACCGGCTGTGGAGCAGAGGGAAGAGTACGTAATCCGACAAAACAAGACCTCTTGGTAGAACAGTCTAATACTACCCATACAGTGCCTTGCAAAAGTATTTGGCTCCCTGAAACTTTTCAACCTTTTGCCACATATCATGCTTCAAACATAAAGATACCAAATGTTAATTTTTTGTGAAGAACCAACAACAATTGGGACACAATTGTGAAGTTGAATGAAATTTATTGGTTATTTTACATTTCTGTGGAAATACAAAAACTGAAAAGTGGGGCGTGCAATATTATTCAGCCCCTTTACTTTCAGGGCAGCTGTCATGCCGGCGCTTGCTGACATACCGGCCTCTGCTGTCGTGCTGGCATCCGGTGCCGCCGCTGCTTCCGCCGTCGGGTCCTCTCGCCTGGTCTCCGCCCACTGCTCCGTGCACCTTGCTGGTTCCCCGGTCTGTCTTCCTGCTGTCTGGGAGTTCCGGCGTGGTGCTCGTTCTCCTTCCTCCCTCCGCACTGTGTCGGCTCTGTGCATGCGCCTTAGGTCACGGGCGCACGCTCCTCTCTCCTCTTAACCCTTCCTGCTTCCTTCCTGGTTCTGGGCGCTCCTATCAGGTAACAGCTCATGCTATATCAGGTGGCTCCTCCATATTGGAGGCGCCTGATTACCATGTGCTTATTGTACTCAGTTTAGGCCCTGTTCTTGTCTCCTGTCCAGTTCTGACTGCTTGTCCGCTCCTGACTACCTGCCTCTTTCATCTATTTTTGTCCATCCTATCCTTTTGTCTCACCCCATTACCTAGCCCTAACTCCTGTAGCCCGTCTTTGTCTACCTGTTTCCCTAGCTCTAGCCAGTCCAGGTTGTTTTCCCTCCTCGGTCCTGTCTTCGGGTCCCCTGTCTTTTCCTGAGCCGTCCCTCTTGGTGCCAGCTCTTGCGGTATTTGACCCCCTCAGGCCTGCTCCTAACGATCCCTGTATAGGGGTCGGTTCTCCCGAGTCCACTCGCTTGTGGGTGCGTCAGTGCCGCGACCCAGAGGGTCCACTCTCGTTGCACGTCCATCCAGACGTCACAGCAGCAAACTCACTCCAGAAGTTCATTGTGGATCTCTAAATGATCCAATGTTGTCCTAAATGCCTAATGATGATGAATATAATCCACCTGTGTGTAATCAAGTCTCCGTATAAATGCACCTGCTCTGTGATAGTCTCAGGGTTCTGTTTGAAGCACAGAGAGCATCATGAAGACCAAGGAACACAACAGGCAGGTCCGTGATATTGTTGTGGAGAAGTTTAAAGCCGGATTTGGATACAAAATGATTTCCAAAAATTTAAACATCCCAAGGAGCACTGTGCAAGTGATCATATTGAAATGGAAGGAGTATCATACCACTGCAAATCTACCAAGACCCGGCCGTCCCTCTAAACTTTCATCTCAAACAAGGAGAAGACTGATCAGAGATGCAGCCAAGAGGCACATGATCACTCTGGATGAACTGCAGAGAGCTACAGCTGAGGTGGGACAGTCTGTCCATAGGACAACAATCAGTTGTACACTGCACAAATCTGGCTTTATGGAAGAGTGGCAAGAAGAAAGCCATTTCTCATAGATATCTATAAAAAGTGTGGCTTAAAGTTTGCAGCAAGCCACCTGGGAGACACCAAACATGCGGAAGAAGGTGCTCTGGTCAGATGAAACTAAAATCAAACTTTTTGGTAACAATGCCAAACGTTATGTTTGGCGTAAAGCCAACACAGCTCATCACCCTGAACACACCATCCCCACTGTCAAACATGGTGGTGGCAGCATCATGGTTTGGGCCTGCTTTTCTCCAGCAGGGACAGGGAAGATGGTTAGAATTGTTGGGAAGATGGATGGAGCCAAATACAGGACCATTCTTGAAGAAAACCTGTTGGAGTCTGCAAAAGACCTGAGACTGGGACTGAGATTTGTCTTCCAACAAGACAATGATCCCAAACATAAAGCAAAATCTACAATGGAATGGTTCACAAATAAATGTATCCAGGTGTTAGAATGGTCAAGTCAAAGTCCAGACCTCAATCTAATCGAGAATCTGTGGAAAGATCTGAAAACTGCTGTTCACAAACGATCTCCATCAAACCTCACTGAGCTCGAGCTGTTTGCCAAGGAAGAATGGCCAAGAATTTCAGTCTCTCAATGTACAAAACTGATAGAGACAAACCCCAAGCGACTGCAGCTGTAATCGCAGCCAAAGGTGGCACAACAAAGTATTAAGTTAAAGGGGCCGAATAATATTGCACGCCCCACTTTTCAGTTTTTTGTATTTCCACAAAAATTTAAAATAACCAATACATTTCGTTCAACTTCACAATTGTGTTTCACTTGTTGTTGATTCTTCACCAAAAATTTACATTTGGTATCTTTATGTTTGAAGCATGATATGTGGGAAAAGGTTGAAAAGTTCCAGGGAACCGAATACTTTCACAAGGCACTGTATGTTGCTCAGGAAGGTTAGAAGCAAAATCTGTAGAAATTTCAGTCCAGGGTCAATATGGTAAAAGCTGCATGTGGCGCTTGCCGAGAAGATTTGCAAGCTGCCAAATACTCTTTACCATCCTGTTTCCACTTAGGCCAATAATACAAATGGAAAAAGGTGTTAAGCAGATCATCTAATTTCAAGGTAGCCAAAGAGTAGTGAAGAATGGGTCCAAGATAAGACCTTCTAGCTATGTATTTTAGCGATGATATATCATCCCTTTGATTGAGCATGATATGAATAAGGGATAGAAGCAAGAGTACTTTCAGGTTCTCAAAAATGAGAGTCTGCTTTCTAAGAGGTTTCACAAGGATCTAAAGATCTGGAGACTGCTTAGCGATCAGAGCGCACACAGTGATCTGACAAATACCCAAAAATACAAAAACGAGCTCTGAGACGTGGAAACTCTGTAGACTGCACACCTGATCCTATCCTAAACACAACTAAAAGCGGCTGTGGATTGCGCCTAACAACTACCTAGGCAACTCGGCACAGCCTAAGAAACTAGCTAGCCTGAAGATAGAAAAAAAGGCCTGACTTGCCCCAGAGAAATTCCCCAAAGGAAAAGGCAGCCCCCCACATATAATGACTGTGAGTAAGATGAAAAGACAAAACGTAGGGATGAAATAGATTCAGCAAAGTGGGGCCCGATATTCTAGGACAGAGCGAGGATAGTAAAGCGAACTTTGCAGTCTACAAAAAACCCTAAAGCAAAACCACGCAAAGGGGGCAAAAAAAAACCCACCGTGCCGAACTAACGGCACGGCTGTACACCCTTTGCGTCTCAGAGCTACCAGCAAAACAAAAGACAAGCTGGACAGAAAAAAAGCAACAAAAAAGCAAAAAGCACTTAGCTATACAGAGCAGCAGGTCACAGGAACAATCAGGAGAAGCTCAGATCCAACACTGAAACATTGACAAGGAGCAAGGATAGCAGCATCAGGCGGAGTTAAGTAATGAAGCAGTTAACGAGCTCACCAGAACACCTGAGGGAGGAAGCTCAGAAGCTGCAGTACCACTTGTGACCACAGGAGTGAATTCAGCCACAGAATTCACAACAGGCACCATCATGTGCTACTTGAACAATCTTACTGCAGTCAGGTACTGATCTCAGATTTCTGGCATATGGAATGCTCAGCTTGTGCCCCGACTGACCCCATCTCCACTTATTTCTGCGGAGCTGGCAGAAGTTGATGTGAAAATTGCAAAACTGGCAACATTTTGGCACAACTCCAGTTGCAGCAAAATTTTGCAACTTTTCAAAGCTTTTATGACACTTTTTTTTTGCTAAAAAAGCTTCGATGGATCAGGGCCCAGGTATTGCAAAAGTAGAATTACCAGAAGATTACAAAACTGAAATGTCACGAGCAAATTCGACCCACAAAATTAAATCTTGGCCAATTGTCGTGATCGGCATTGGAAAAAAGTCCTCTCTGTTTGCCTATCACCTCCCCCCAACACCAAGTAATGGGCAGAAGAGAAGTCTAAAGGTACCGTCACACTCAGCAACGCTGCAGCGATATAGACAACGAGCCGACCTAAAGCAGATCGCTGGAGCGTCGCTGTTTAGGTCGCTGTAGAGACGTCAAACACAGCAACTCCAGAACGATGCAGGAGTGATCCAGTGACGTAACAGCGACTCACTTCTCATTCTCGCTGGTTGTTAGCTCCATGTCAAACAGCCGGAGTGTACCAATCCGACACACATCTAGGGGCCCTATGCTCGTTGCTGGCGTCGTTGCTTTTGATGTCAAACATGACGATACACGCCGACCTGGCGACGAAATAAAGTTCTGGACTTCTAGCTCCGACCAGCAATGGCACAGCGGGATCCAGATCGCTGCTGCGTGTCAAACACAACGAGATCGCTATCCAGGACGCTGCAACATCACAGATTGTTGTCATTCTCTTTGCAAAGTTGCTGAGTGTGACGGTACCTTAAGGAAATTTTGAAGAGGACACATTGACCAGGAACAATACATGCAGGGATTCCGTCAAAGGGGAAAAAGTCTTAGAAGAAAACTTGAGCTGGCTGTGGAGCTCTTGGAAGCTGAAAAGGTCCTTGAAGAAAACATTAACCGGCTGTGGAGCAGAGGGAAGAGTACGTAATCCGACAAAACAAGACCTCTTGGTAGAACAGTCTAATACTACCCATACAGTGCCTTGCAAAAGTATTTGGCTCCCTGAAACTTTTCAACCTTTTGCCACATATCATGCTTCAAACATAAAGATACCAAATGTTAATTTTTTGTGAAGAACCAACAACAATTGGGACACAATTGTGAAGTTGAATGAAATTTATTGGTTATTTTACATTTCTGTGGAAATACAAAAACTGAAAAGTGGGGCGTGCAATATTATTCAGCCCCTTTACTTTCAGGGCAGCTGTCATGCCGGCGCTTGCTGACATACCGGCCTCTGCTGTCGTGCTGGCATCCGGTGCCGCCGCTGCTTCCGCCGTCGGGTCCTCTCGCCTGGTCTCCGCCCACTGCTCCGTGCACCTTGCTGGTTCCCCGGTCTGTCTTCCTGCTGTCTGGGAGTTCCGGCGTGGTGCTCGTTCTCCTTCCTCCCTCCGCACTGTGTCGGCTCTGTGCATGCGCCTTAGGTCACGGGCGCACGCTCCTCTCTCCTCTTAACCCTTCCTGCTTCCTTCCTGGTTCTGGGCGCTCCTATCAGGTAACAGCTCATGCTATATCAGGTGGCTCCTCCATATTGGAGGCGCCTGATTACCATGTGCTTATTGTACTCAGTTTAGGCCCTGTTCTTGTCTCCTGTCCAGTTCTGACTGCTTGTCCGCTCCTGACTACCTGCCTCTTTCATCTATTTTTGTCCATCCTATCCTTTTGTCTCACCCCATTACCTAGCCCTAACTCCTGTAGCCCGTCTTTGTCTACCTGTTTCCCTAGCTCTAGCCAGTCCAGGTTGTTTTCCCTCCTCGGTCCTGTCTTCGGGTCCCCTGTCTTTTCCTGAGCCGTCCCTCTTGGTGCCAGCTCTTGCGGTATTTGACCCCCTCAGGCCTGCTCCTAACGATCCCTGTATAGGGGTCGGTTCTCCCGAGTCCACTCGCTTGTGGGTGCGTCAGTGCCGCGACCCAGAGGGTCCACTCTCGTTGCACGTCCATCCAGACGTCACAGCAGCAAACTCACTCCAGAAGTTCATTGTGGATCTCTAAATGATCCAATGTTGTCCTAAATGCCTAATGATGATGAATATAATCCACCTGTGTGTAATCAAGTCTCCGTATAAATGCACCTGCTCTGTGATAGTCTCAGGGTTCTGTTTGAAGCACAGAGAGCATCATGAAGACCAAGGAACACAACAGGCAGGTCCGTGATATTGTTGTGGAGAAGTTTAAAGCCGGATTTGGATACAAAATGATTTCCAAAAATTTAAACATCCCAAGGAGCACTGTGCAAGTGATCATATTGAAATGGAAGGAGTATCATACCACTGCAAATCTACCAAGACCCGGCCGTCCCTCTAAACTTTCATCTCAAACAAGGAGAAGACTGATCAGAGATGCAGCCAAGAGGCACATGATCACTCTGGATGAACTGCAGAGAGCTACAGCTGAGGTGGGACAGTCTGTCCATAGGACAACAATCAGTTGTACACTGCACAAATCTGGCTTTATGGAAGAGTGGCAAGAAGAAAGCCATTTCTCATAGATATCTATAAAAAGTGTGGCTTAAAGTTTGCAGCAAGCCACCTGGGAGACACCAAACATGCGGAAGAAGGTGCTCTGGTCAGATGAAACCAAAATCAAACTTTTTGGTAACAATGCCAAACGTTATGTTTGGCGTAAAGCCAACACAGCTCATCACCCTGAACACACCATCCCCACTGTCAAACATGGTGGTGGCAGCATCATGGTTTGGGCCTGCTTTTCTCCAGCAGGGACAGGGAAGATGGTTAGAATTGTTGGGAAGATGGATGGAGCCAAATACAGGACCATTCTTGAAGAAAACCTGTTGGAGTCTGCAAAAGACCTGAGACTGGGACTGAGATTTGTCTTCCAACAAGACAATGATCCCAAACATAAAGCAAAATCTACAATGGAATGGTTCACAAATAAATGTATCCAGGTGTTAGAATGGTCAAGTCAAAGTCCAGACCTCAATCTAATCGAGAATCTGTGGAAAGATCTGAAAACTGCTGTTCACAAACGATCTCCATCAAACCTCACTGAGCTCGAGCTGTTTGCCAAGGAAGAATGGGCAAGAATTTCAGTCTCTCAATGTACAAAACTGATAGAGACATACCCCAAGCGACTGCAGCTGTAATCGCAGCCAAAGGTGGCACAACAAAGTATTAAGTTAAAGGGGCCGAATAATATTGCACGCCCCACTTTTCAGTTTTTTGTATTTCCACAAAAATTTAAAATAACCAATACATTTCGTTCAACTTCACAATTGTGTTTCACTTGTTGTTGATTCTTCACCAAAAATTTACATTTGGTATCTTTATGTTTGAAGCATGATATGTGGGAAAAGGTTGAAAAGTTCCAGGGAACCGAATACTTTCACAAGGCACTGTATGTTGCTCAGGAAGGTTAGAAGCAAAGTCTGTAGAAATTTCAGTCCAGGGTCAATATGGTAAAAGCTGCATGTGGCGCTTGCCGAGAAGATTTGCAAGCTGCCAAATACTCTTTACCATCCTGTTTCCACTTAGGCCAATAATACAAATGGAAAAAGGTGTTAAGCAGATCATCTAATTTCAAGGTAGCCAAAGAGTAGTGAAGAATGGGTCCAAGATAAGACCTTCTAGCTATGTATTTTAGCGATGATATATCATCCCTTTGATTGAGCATGATATGAATAAGGGATAGAAGCAAGAGTACTTTCAGGTTCTCAAAAATGAGAGTCTGCTTTCTAAGAGGTTTCACAAGGATCTAAAGATCTGGAGACTGCGTCTGTCCCACGGTTCTTTCCGGCTGGATGACTGGTGAGACTGAAGTCACTCTGGGAGAACAAAAGTGACCACTGAGGTAGTCTATGGGCAGATTGAAAAAACTTCAGATTTTCATGCTTTGTTTAAATGATTACCGGAAACTTAGGTCATTTAACAAGATGTCAGCACTCCTCCAAAGCTAATATTACAGCTAAAAATTCTCGGTCACCAATGAAATTATTCTGTCCTGCAGGAAAGAATTTCCTGAAAAAGAAACCGCAGGGATGGTGTCTGGATTCAGAAGACTGTTGTTGGAGAACTACTACTCTTGAAGGGGCATCCAATTCAAGATTGTGGATGGTGTAAAGTCAGAACAGAGGAAAAACATTTGAGAAGACTGAAGACTTGAAACTCAGTTCAGCTACATATCAAAATTTACGTTCTTCCAAGCGAGAGCCATAAGAGGAGCTACGATTTGGAAACAGTTCTTGATGAACCGCTAATAGTTGTTGGAAAAAGCAAAGGACTTCAGGTGCTCAGGTTGATTTCATACCAGGATAGCCAAAACTTTCTCCTGATCCAGCTGTAGACCTCCCAAGGAGATACTATACCCCAGCAAATTCTTATTGTTCAAAGAGGCATTTTGTGCCACAGACATGCTGACTGTGTGAGTCCAAATCTTGGGAGAACGTTAGGATTTGGATTAGGGAGACAAGGACGTTTCGTTTGCAAAATGCTAGACTATGGACTTTGGCTTGACAAAATACGAGTTCATAGTCACCATCTCTGGCTATTGAACGGCCTTTTCCATTCTTCAAACCCTGGTTAATACGGCTCAGAATGTACTGTAGTTTCCACAAACGTCTAAAATAATTGAATACGCTCCAGCCGGTGATGTTGACTTGCAAATAAAGTTTCTTTTCAAGTATTCCTTAATGTAAATAGACATTGCTTCAGTTCCCACGGTGGCTCAGTGGTTAGCACTGCAGCCTTGCAGCGCTGTAGTCCTGGGTCAAATCCCATCAAGGACAACATCTGCAAGGAATTTGTATGTTCTCCCCATGTTTGCGTGGGTTTCCTCCGGGTTCTCTGGTTTTCTCCCACATTCCAAACACATACTGACGTCTGCTGGATCCGAATAATAGGGAGAAGAAAGGTTGGGTGAAATTAAAGCTGAGCAAAATAATAGAGAATATGGCTGAAATGATGCTTTAATACAATTTGGAAACAAGAAGATCCCCACTAGATGATCTGGTGGGTTGACCAATCAATAACCAGAGAATGAATCTTTAGAGAGAACCTGTCAAACGATTCATGCTACCCAAACCGCAGGCAGCATAATCAGATCCTAGCTGCGCTATCGCAGGCAGGTATACTATTCCTTCAAACATTCCATTGTTTCAGATATAATATACTTTGAAGATCCAGTTGGGGACTATAGTGAGAGACGAGACCAGTCCGTCGCCGCCGCTGGATGACTCTTCCCAGTACTGCAGCAGGAGATTAATGGATTTCTCCACATGTGCATAGAGAGACACCAGCTACGGCGCTGGGAAGAGTCGGACAGCGGCAGAATCGGACTAGTCTCAACTGGCCATACTCATAACTTATTTATCTTCAGACCATCAACAGATCCATCTAAATTTGGTGAGATCTCCTAGGAATATGATATTTTTAATAGTCATCAAGGAACAGATGTTGCTAACTGCCTATGGTTAGTATTATAGGTGGCTCAGTGGTTAGCACTGAAGCTTTGCAACGCTGGGGTCCTGGGCTCAAATCTTGTACATCTTCAAAGAGTTTGTATGTTCTCCCCACTTTTCGTGGGTTTCCTCCGGGTTCTCCAATTTCCTCCCACACTTCAAAGGCATACAGATAGGGGATTTAGATTGTGATCCCCAATGGGGACAGTGATGATGTCTGTAAAGCGCTATGGAATTTGATGGCGCTATATAAGCAAGTAAAAAATAAATAAATCTATGGCCAGCTTTACACTACACGCACCAGAAGTATGCAGCTCCTAAATCACTCCCTAAACTCTCGGGGAAGTGCTTTACTCCATCACTTCTTGGAGACTTTAAAGGGTAAATCAACCTTTAATATAATTTTTCTATGATGCAGCTTCCATTCAGCATTTTTAATTAGTGAGGGGCGAGTCGTAAAGCAACCCATGATCACTCAGGAGACACCAGCTTATGGATGAGCTACATCTTGCAAATGGCATTCCATAGTATTGTACTAAATCCTAGGACAGAAGTGGGAGAAGTCGTGCAAAAAGCGGGAAAACATACGGAGCTATAAACTGGTGAGAAGTGTAACATTACCAGGGTGAAACAAGGTGATGCCTCCTACAGACAGATGGGAAAAAAATAACACAGGTAAGTATAGTCAAACTTTTTCAATTGTTGTTTCCTTGGAAACCTAATAGTTTGCAGCCTTTACTACAAATTGAAAAGCATTTATAGATACATACACAGCGTCTAATGTGTCATACAGCAAAAGCTCAAATAACCTCCAAGTCAGCATTGAGCCTTACATTAAAGGGAACCTGTCACCTGAATTTGGCGGGACTGGTTTTGGGTCATATGGGCGGAGTTTTCGGGTGTTTGATTCACCCTTTCCTTACCCGCTGGCTGCATGCTGGCTGCAATATTGGATTGAAGTTCATTCTCTGTCCTCCGTAGTACACACCTGCGCAAAGTAATCTTACCTTGTGCAGGCGTGTACTATGGAGGACAGAGAATGAACTTCAATCCAATATTTCGGCCAGCATGCAGCCAGCGGGTAAGGAAAGGGTGAATCAAACACCCGAAAACTCCGCCCATATGACCCAAAACTGGTCCCGCCAAATTCAGGTGACAGGTTCCCTTTAAAGCAGAAAACAGGTGCTGAACGTCACAACTGTCCGTCAAAGGGGTCTCTGACTTTATGCGAATGGAGCGGATTTCTGATAAAATGCCATTTTCAAGTCACTATTTCTGCTGTCAGTGAATAGAAAAATTTGCTCTTTAAAACCTATCAGGTGCTCACACGTGTCGGGAGCACTATCACAGATAGTTTGAAGCAAAAAAAAACCACATTGGAGATATGTAGCCAAAAATTTGCGAACAATTGAGCACGCTGCACATCTTCAAATCTGCAGCATGCTCATTCTGTTTTCTCTGGGATATCATCTTCAAATCTGCAGCATGCTCATTCTGTTTTCTCTGGGATATCATCTTCAAATCTGCAGCATGCTCATTCTGTTTTCTCTGGGATATCATCTTCAAATCTGCAGCATGCTCATTCTGTTTTCTCTGGGATATCATCTTCAAATCTGCAGCATGCTCTTTCTGTTTTCTCTGGGATATCACACCCCATCTCCTCCCAAACCATCCAACGGTATGAAGGTGGAAAAATCCACATAAAAAAAATCTACAGGGATCCAATTGCCGTGATTTTCACCCCTAAGTATTGAAAAATCTGCACCATTCCGCACAACATTTTCCGCTATTTGTAGATGCAGTTTTTACTCTAAAAGGGAACCTGACAGCTAATACTGGCCGAACCACGGGCTGCATGTATCAGATATTGGCTATATGATCTTAGCTAGGAGCCTTCCTTTACAAGCCATGGGAACCGAAACACACCGGAGATTAGCCGGACAGGTGGCTCCCTGGCAGCTTCCCCCCCGCCCGCTGCAAGTGATTGTACACACGCGCTCACAGGGACCTGGCAATCCAGGAGAGTAGGCAGGGAAAAGCCGCCAGGGACCAGAGGCTTTTAAAGTCTTTTTCTGAAGCGCAGTAGTGTCCCAGAGTCAAATTGTTCGGGTTCCCTCTTATTCGGCTTCCTGGATCGCACCAGCCGATCAGCTGTCTGGCGCCACAGCTGCATGTGTCGCGGCTGTGTCACAGCACATGCATGGAGAGCTGGGCCAACTCTGGATTGCGTCAACTTTCTTTTGGGCTTGAGTTTGCCCTTGCCTACGGCATAGCACAAGTATTTAACTTCCTCCATCCCAATGGTACATGTCTTTATGTTCACAGAAAACCCTGCTTTTCTTAGAGCATTACATTTTGCCTGGACTTTGCTCAGATGTCTTCCCCAAATCTGGCTGAAGATCACAGTGTCATCCAAGTAGGTCGCTGCGTACATCTTGTGATGCACTAGGATTCGGTCCATGGCTCTCTGGAAGGTGGCCGGAGCTGTTTCCAACCCAAACAGTATCCTTGTGTACTTGACACATCCATCTGGAGTTGAGAACGCCATCTTCTCCTTGGCATCTTTGCACATGGGAAATTGCCAATATCCTTTTGTTAGGTCAAGGATTGTAATGCACCGAGCCGACCCTAGCCATTCCAGCAGTTTATCGACACGCGGCATTGGATGCATATTGAACTTAGAGATCTCATTCAACTACCTGTAGTCATTGCAAAACTCCCATTCTCCATCTGGTTTCAGCACTAAGACTATGAAACTGGACCAGCCAATCTTAGACTATTCAATGACTCCCAGGCTCAGCATCCTCTTCACCTCTTTCGAGTTGACCTCTTGGCGGACTTCGGGGATCTGATACGGCTTCAAGTTCACGCGAATATGCATCATGTCTTATGAACTGAATACAACCTGGTAATTCTGAGAACAGGTCTCTGTTCCGATGTAGCAACTCTTGGTCTTGGCACTGCTGCTTTTGGGCACGTGAAAGCGACTCTGCCACCTTGACCTTTGACATGGAGTCCCTTTGTCCATTAAGGCACCCCAACTCTGTTGCAACCCTGTCCGGGGAAGATATGGACCAACTCCCGAGCCATACATTTAGTGGAGGAGTTTCGTAGTGGTACGGCCTCTGGATACCGTGTAGCATAGTGCTAGACCACCAGGATATAATGATTCCCTCTGGCAGACTTGGGCAAGGGTCCCACTAGATCCATGGCTATGTGATCAAATGGGACCTCACTGATGGGCAACAGCAGTAAGGGGTTACGGAAGTGAGGTCAGCTGGCAGGTGGGACAAGACCTACAATAGTTCATGATTTTTCAGTGACAATCGGGCCAGTAGAACCTCTGAAGGATCCATTCCTGTTTTTTTTCTGCCCCCAGATGAACACCTATAACCTGTGTCTGTACAACCCTGGAACACCTTGTGTCTGTACAACCCTGGAACCAGTAACGGCTCAATTACCTCACCTCTCAGTTTGGTGACTGTTGTGAGTTCTGTTTTTGGGCTCCCTCTGGTGGTTACTGATGGTACTGGGTGACTTGTGTTCTCTGCGGTCTCTGGTGTCCACCTGTTCCATCAGGTTATGGGAGTTTCCTATTTAACCTGGCTTTTTTGTCATTTCTCTGGAGGCAAGTGAGGTCTGTGTTTCTTCTTATAGGGGAAGTTAATCCTTCGGCTGGCGCGAGACGTCTAGGAATCATCGTAGGCACGTTCCCCGGCTACTGCTAGTTGTGTGTTTAGGTTCAGGATCGCGGTCAGCTCAGGTTCCATCACCCTAGAGCTTGTTTTGTTTTTGTGCTTGTCCTTTTGTGATCCCCTGCCATTGGGATCATGACAGTATAGCCGGCCTGAAAAAATTGGTCATCGTTTTGGCTGAAGTAGGAGGAAAAGTAGTCTGAGGAAGTTTTTTTTTTTTTTTTTTTCCTCCTCAGTGTTTGCTGCCTAGCCTTAATTGCAGCTTGACTGCTTTTTTCCTCCTCTTAATCCTTGAATGGCTCTGACCTCAGCTGTTTATCATGGACGTCCAGAGTTTGGCTTCCAGCCTGAATAATCTTGCTGCTAAGGTTCAAAATATACAAGATTTTGTTGTACATACGCCTATGTCTGAACCTAGAATTCCTGTCCCAGAGTTTTTTTCTGGAGATAGATCTAGTTTTCTGAATTTTAGGAACAATTGCAAGTTGTTTCTTTCCTTGAAATCTCGCTCCTCTGGAGACCCTGCTCAGCAGGTCAAGATTGATATATCTTTCCTGCGGGGTGACCCTCAGAATTGGGCATTTGCATTGGCACCAGGGGATCCTGCGTTGCTCAATGTGGATGCGTTTTTTCTGGCATTGGGTTTGCTCTATGAGGAACCTAACCTAGAGATTCAGGCTGAAAAAGCTTTATTGGCTCTCTCTCAGGGGCAAGATGAAGCAGAAATATATTGTCAGAAATTTCGGAAGTGGTCGGTGCTTACTCAGTGGAATGAGTGCGCTCTGGCTGCAAAATTCAGAGATGGCCTTTCTGAGGCCATTAAAGATGTTATGGTGGGGTTCCCGGCGCCTACAGGTCTGAATGAGTCCATGACTATGGGTATTCAGATTGATCGGCGTTTACGGGAGCGCAAACCTGTGCACCATTTGGCGGTGTCTTCTGAACAGGCACCTGAGATAATGCAATGTGATAGAATTCAGTCCAGAAGTGAACGGCAAAATTATAGGCGGAAAAATGGATTGTGTTTTTATTGTGGTGATTCAGCTCATGTTATATCAGCATGCTCTAAACGCACAAAAAAGGTTGATAAGTCTGTTGCCATTGGTACTTTACAGTCTAAGTTCATTCTGTCTGTGACGCTGATTTGTTCATTATCATCCATTTCCGTCGATGCCTATGTAGATTCAGGCGCTGCCCTGAGTCTTATGGATTGGTCATTTGCCAATCGCTGTGGGTTTAGTCTGGAGCCTCTGGAAGTTCCTACTCCTTTGAAAGGAATTGACTCTACACCTTTGGCTATGAATAAACCTCAGTACTGGACACAAGTGACCATGCGTATGACTCCCGTTCATCAGGAGGTGATTTGCTTCCTGGTACTGTATAATTTACATGATGTCTTAGTGCTTGGTCTGCCATGGTTACAAACTCATAACCCAATCCTGGACTGGAAAACAATGTCTGTGTTAAGCTGGGGATGTCAGGGGGTTCATGATGATGCATCTCCGATTTCTATCGCCTCATCTACTCCTTCTGAGGTTCCGGTATTTTTGTCTGATTATCGGGAGGTTTTTGAGGAGCCTAAGCTCAGTTCGCTTCCTCCTCACAGGGATTGCGATTGTGCTATAGATTTGATTCCCGGCAGTAAATTCCCCAAAGATCGTTTGTTCAATCTGTCAGTGCCAGAGCATACTGCTATGCGGAATTATGTTAAGGAGTCCTTGGAAAAGGGACATATCCGTCCATCTTCGTCCCCTTTGGGAGCAGGTTTTTTTTTTGTGGCCAAAAAAGATGGTTCCTTGAGGCCTTGCATAGATTATCGTCTTTTGAATAAGATTACAGTCAAATATCAGTATCCTTTGCCATTGTTGACTGATTTGTTCGCTCGCATTAAGGGGGCTAAATGGTTCACTAAGATTGATCTTCGGGGTGCGTATAATCTTGTGCGGATAAGGCAGGGTGATGAGTGGAAAACCGCATTTAATACGCCTGAGGGCCATTTAGAGTATTTGGTGATGCCTTTTGGACTTTCTAATGCTCCTTCTGTCTTCCAGTCTTTTATGCACGATATTTTCCGTGAATATCTGGATAAATTTATTATCGTGTATTTGGATGATGTTTTGGTTTTTTCTGATGACTGGGAGTCTCATGTTCAGCAGGTCAGGAAGGTGTTTCAGGTCCTGCGGGCCAATTCTTTGTTTGTAAAGGGTTCTAAATGTCTCTTTGGAGTCCAGAAGATTTCTTTTTTGGGGTATACTTTTTCCCCTTCTACTATTGAGATGGATCCCGTCAAGGTTCAGGCTATTTGTGACTGGACGCAGCCTACATCTCTTAAGAGTCTACAGAAGTTCTTGGGCTTTGCTAATTTTTATCGTCGCTTCATAACTAATTTTTCTAGTGTTGTTAAGCCTTTGACGGATTTGACTAAAAAGGGTGCTGATGTTACTGATTGGTCTCCTGCGGCTGTGGAGGCCTTTCAGGAACTTAAGCGCCGGTTTTCTTCTGCTCCTGTGTTGCGTCAGCCAGATACGTCGCTTCCTTTTCAGGTTGAGGTCGATGCTTCCGAGATCGGAGCGGGGGCGGTTTTGTCACAGAGAAGCTCCGATGGCTCAGTGATGAAGCCATGTGCGTTCTTTTCTAGAAAATTTTCGCCCGCTGAACGGAATTATGATGTTGGTAATCGGGAGCTTTTGGCCATGAAGTGGGCATTTGAGGAGTGGCGTCATTGGCTTGAGGGTGCTAGACATCGTGTGGTGGTCTTGACTGATCACAAAAATCTGATGTACCTTGAGTCTGCCAAGCGTCTGAATCCTAGACAGGCTCGTTGGTCACTGTTTTTCTCCCGTTTCAATTTTGTGGTTTCATACCTGCCAGGTTCAAAGAATGTGAAGGCGGATGCTCTTTCTAGGAGTTTTGTGCCTGACTCCCCTGGAAATTCTGAGCCCACTGGTATCCTTAGGGATGGGGTGATTTTGTCGGCTGTCTCCCCAGACTTGCGACGTGCTTTGCAGGAGTTTCAGGCGGATAAACCTGATCGTTGTCCGCCGGAAAGACTGTTTGTTCCGGATAATTGGACCAGTAGAGTCATCTCCGAGGTCCATTCTTCTGTGTTGGCAGGTCATCCTGGAATATTTGGTACTAGAGACTTGGTGGCCAGGTCTTTTTGGTGGCCTTCCTTGTCGAGGGATGTGCGTTCTTTCGTGCAGTCTTGTGGAGTTTGCGCTCGGGCTAAGCCTTGCTGTTCTCGGGCCAGTGGATTGTTGTTACCTTTGCCTATCCCAAAGAGGCCTTGGACGCACATTTCCATGGACTTTATTTCGGATCTCCCTGTCTCTCAAAAAATGTCCGTCATATGGGTTGTGTGTGACCGCTTTTCTAAGATGGTTCATCTGGTACCCTTGCCTAAGTTACCTTCCTCCTCTGAGTTGGTCCCTCTGTTTTTTCAAAACGTGGTCCGTCTGCATGGCATTCCGGAGAACATCGTTTCTGACAGGGGATCCCAGTTTGTGTCTAGATTTTGGCGGACGTTCTGTGCTAAGATGGGCATTGATTTGTCCTTTTCGTCTGCATTCCATCCTCAGACGAATGGCCAGACGGAACGAACTAATCAGACTTTAGAAACTTATTTAAGGTGTTTTGTTTTTGCTGATCAAGATGACTGGGTTTCCTTTTTGCCGCTTGCCGAGTTTGCCCTTAATAATCGGGCTAGTTCTGCTACCTTGGTGTCTCCTTTCTTTTGTAATTCGGGGTTTCATCCTCGTTTTTCCTCTGGTCAGGTGGAGCCTTCTGATTGTCCTGGAGTGGACATGGTGGTGGATAGGTTGCATCGGATTTGGAGTCATGTGGTGGACAATTTGAAGTTGTCCCAGGAGAGGGCTCAGCAGTTTGCTAATCGCCGTCGCCGCGTGGGTCCTCGACTTCTTGTTGGGGACTTGGTGTGGTTGTCTTCTCGTTTTGTTCCTATGAAGGTCTCTTCTCCTAAGTTCAAGCCTCGGTTCATCGGTCCCTATAGGATCTTGGAAATTCTTAACCCTGTGTCGTTTCGTTTGGATCTCCCGCCATCGTTTGCTATTCATAATGTGTTCCATCGGTCGTTGTTGCGGAAGTATGAGGTACCTGTCGTTCCTTTGCTTGAGCCTCCTGCTCCGGTGCTGGTGGAGGGTGAATTGGAGTATGTTGTGGAGAAGATCTTGGATTCTCGTGTTTCCAGACGGAAACTCCAGTATTTGGTCAAGTGGAAGGGTTATGGTCAGGAGGATAATTCTTGGGTGATTGCCTCTGATGTTCATGCTGCCGATTTGGTCCGTGCTTTTCATAGGGCTCATCCTGGTCGCCCTGGTGGTTCTCGTGAGGGTTCGGTGACCCCTCCTCAAGGGGGGGGTACTGTTGTGAGTTCTGTTTTTGGGCTCCCTCTGGTGGTTACTGATGGTACTGGGTGACTTGTGTTCTCTGCGGTCTCTGGTGTCCACCTGTTCCATCAGGTTATGGGAGTTTCCTATTTAACCTGGCTTTTTTGTCATTTCTCTGGAGGCAAGCGAGGTCTGTGTTTCTTCTTATAGGGGAAGTTAATCCTTCGGCTGGCGCGAGACGTCTAGGAATCATCGTAGGCACGTTCCCCGGCTACTGCTAGTTGTGTGTTTAGGTTCAGGATCGCGGTCAGCTCAGGTTCCATCACCCTAGAGCTTGTTTTGTTTTTGTGCTTGTCCTTTTGTGATCCCCTGCCATTGGGATCATGACAGTATAGCCGGCCTGAAAAAATTGGTCATCGTTTTGGCTGAAGTAGGAGGAAAAGTAGTCTGAGGAAGTTTTGTTTTTTTTTTTTTTCCTCCTCAGTGTTTGCTGCCTAGCCTTAATTGCAGCTTGACTGCTTTTTTCCTCCTCTTAATCCTTGAATGGCTCTGACCTCAGCTGTTTATCATGGACGTCCAGAGTTTGGCTTCCAGCCTGAATAATCTTGCTGCTAAGGTTCAAAATATACAAGATTTTGTTGTACATACGCCTATGTCTGAACCTAGAATTCCTGTCCCAGAGTTTTTTTCTGGAGATAGATCTAGTTTTCTGAATTTTAGGAACAATTGCAAGTTGTTTCTTTCCTTGAAATCTCGCTCCTCTGGAGACCCTGCTCAGCAGGTCAAGATTGATATATCTTTCCTGCGGGGTGACCCTCAGAATTGGGCATTTGCATTGGCACCAGGGGATCCTGCGTTGCTCAATGTGGATGCGTTTTTTCTGGCATTGGGTTTGCTCTATGAGGAACCTAACCTAGAGATTCAGGCTGAAAAAGCTTTATTGGCTCTCTCTCAGGGGCAAGATGAAGCAGAAATATATTGTCAGAAATTTCGGAAGTGGTCGGTGCTTACTCAGTGGAATGAGTGCGCTCTGGCTGCAAAATTCAGAGATGGCCTTTCTGAGGCCATTAAAGATGTTATGGTGGGGTTCCCGGCGCCTACAGGTCTGAATGAGTCCATGACTATGGGTATTCAGATTGATCGGCTTTTACGGGAGCGCAAACCTGTGCACCATTTGGCGGTGTCTTCTGAACAGGCACCTGAGATAATGCAATGTGATAGAATTCAGTCCAGAAGTGAACGGCAAAATTATAGGCGGAAAAATGGATTGTGTTTTTATTGTGGTGATTCAGCTCATGTTATATCAGCATGCTCTAAACGCACAAAAAAGGTTGATAAGTTTGTTGCCATTGGTACTTTACAGTGTAAGTTCATTCTGTCTGTGACGCTGATTTGTTCATTATCATCCATTTCCGTCGATGCCTATGTAGATTCAGGCGCTGCCCTGAGTCTTATGGATTGGTCATTTGCCAATCGCTGTGGGTTTAGTCTGGAGCCTCTGGAAGTTCCTACTCCTTTGAAAGGAATTGACTCTACACCTTTGGCTATGAATAAACCTCAGTACTGGACACAAGTGACCATGCGTATGACTCCCGTTCATCAGGAGGTGATTTGCTTCCTGGTACTGTATAATTTACATGATGTCTTAGTGCTTGGTCTGCCATGGTTACAAACTCATAACCCAATCCTGGACTGGAAAACAATGTCTGTGTTAAGCTGGGGATGTCAGGGGGTTCATGATGATGCATCTCCGATTTCTATCGCCTCATCTACTCCTTCTGAGGTTCCGGTATTTTTGTCTGATTATCGGGAGGTTTTTGAGGAGCCTAAGCTCAGTTCGCTTCCTCCTCACAGGGATTGCGATTGTGCTATAGATTTGATTCCCGGCAGTAAATTCCCCAAAGGTCGTTTGTTCAATCTGTCAGTGCCAGAGCATACTGCTATGCGGAATTATGTTAAGGAGTCCTTGGAAAAGGGACATATCCGTCCATCTTCGTCCCCTTTGGGAGCAGGTTTTTTTTTTGTGGCCAAAAAAGATGGTTCCTTGAGGCCTTGCATAGATTATCGTCTTTTGAATAAGATTACAGTCAAATATCAGTATCCTTTGCCATTGTTGACTGATTTGTTCGCTCGCATTAAGGGGGCTAAATGGTTCACTAAGATTGATCTTCGGGGTGCGTATAATCTTGTGCGGATAAGGCAGGGTGATGAGTGGAAAACCGCATTTAATACGCCTGAGGGCCATTTAGAGTATTTGGTGATGCCTTTTGGACTTTCTAATGCTCCTTCTGTCTTCCAGTCTTTTATGCACGATATTTTCCGTGAATATCTGGATAAATTTATTATCGTGTATTTGGATGATGTTTTGTTTTTTTCTGATGACTGGGAGTCTCATGTTCAGCAGGTCAGGAAGGTGTTTCAGGTCCTGCGGGCCAATTCTTTGTTTGTAAAGGGTTCTAAATGTCTCTTTGGAGTCCAGAAGATTTCTTTTTTGGGGTATATTTTTTCCCCTTCTACTATTGAGATGGATCCCGTCAAGGTTCAGGCTATTTGTGACTGGACGCAGCCTACATCTCTTAAGAGTCTACAGAAGTTCTTGGGCTTTGTTAATTTTTATCGTCGCTTCATAACTAATTTTTCTAGTGTTGTTAAGCCTTTGACGGATTTGACTAAAAAGGGTGCTGATGTTACTGATTGGTCTCCTGCGGCTGTGGAGGCCTTTTAGGAACTTAAGCGCCGGTTTTCTTCTGCTCCTGTGTTGCGTCAGCCAGATACGTCGCTTCCTTTTCAGGTTGAGGTCGATGCTTCCGAGATCGGAGCGGGGGCGGTTTTGTCACAGAGAAGCTCCGATGGCTCAGTGATGAAGCCATGTGCGTTCTTTTCTAGAAAATTTTCGCCCGCTGAACGGAATTATGATGTTGGTAATCGGGAGCTTTTGGCCATGAAGTGGGCATTTGAGGAGTGGCGTCATTGGCTTGAGGGTGCTAGACATTGTGTGGTGGTCTTGACTGATCACAAAAATCTGATGTACCTTGAGTCTGCCAAGCGTCTGAATCCTAGACAGGCTCGTTGGTCACTGTTTTTCTCCCGTTTCAATTTTGTGGTTTCATACCTGCCAGGTTCAAAGAATGTGAAGGCGGATGCTCTTTCTAGGAGTTTTGTGCCTGACTCCCCTGGAAATTCTGAGCCCACTGGTATCCTTAGGGATGGGGTGATTTTGTCGGCTGTCTCCCCAGACTTGCGACGTGCTTTGCAGGAGTTTCAGGCGGATAAACCTGATCGTTGTCCGCCGGAAAGACTGTTTGTTCCGGATAATTGGACCAGTAGAGTCATCTCCGAGGTCCATTCTTCTGTGTTGGCAGGTCATCCTGGAATATTTGGTACTAGAGACTTGGTGGCCAGGTCTTTTTGGTGGCCTTCCTTGTCGAGGGATGTGCGTTCTTTCGTGCAGTCTTGTGGAGTTTGCGCTCGGGCTAAGCCTTGCTGTTCTCGGGCCAGTGGATTGTTGTTACCTTTGCCTATCCCAAAGAGGCCTTGGACGCACATTTCCATGGACTTTATTTCGGATCTCCCTGTCTCTCAAAAAATGTCCGTCATATGGGTTGTGTGTGACCGCTTTTCTAAGATGGTTCATCTGGTACCCTTGCCTAAATTACCTTCCTCCTCTGAGTTGGTCCCTCTGTTTTTTCAAAACGTGGTCCGTCTGCATGGCATTCCGGAGAACATCGTTTCTGACAGGGGATCCCAGTTTGTGTCTAGATTTTGGCGGACGTTCTGTGCTAAGATGGGCATTGATTTGTCCTTTTTGTCTGCATTCCATCCTCAGACGAATGGCCAGACGGAACGAACTAATCAGACTTTAGAAACTTATTTAAGGTGTTTTGTTTCTGCTGATCAAGATGACTGGGTTTCCTTTTTGCCGCTTGCCGAGTTTGCCCTTAATAATCGGGCTAGTTCTGCTACCTTGGTGTCTCCTTTCTTTTGTAATTCGGGGTTTCATCCTCGTTTTTCCTCTGGTCAGGTGGAGCCTTCTGATTGTCCTGGAGTGGACATGGTGGTGGATAGGTTGCATCGGATTTGGAGTCATGTGGTGGACAATTTGAAGTTGTCCCAGGAGAGGGCTCAGCAGTTTGCTAATCGCCGTCGCCGCGTGGGTCCTCGACTTCTTGTTGGGGACTTGGTGTGGTTGTCTTCTCGTTTTGTTCCTATGAAGGTCTCTTCTCCTAAGTTCAAGCCTCGGTTCATCGGTCCCTATAGGATCTTGGAAATTCTTAACCCTGTGTCGTTTCGTTTGGATCTCCCGCCATCGTTTGCTATTCATAATGTGTTCCATCGGTCGTTGTTGCGGAAGTATGAGGTACCTGTCGTTCCTTTGCTTGAGCCTCCTGCTCCGGTGCTGGTGGAGGGTGAATTGGAGTATGTTGTGGAGAAGATCTTGGATTCTCGTGTTTCCAGACGGAAACTCCAGTATTTGGTCAAGTGGAAGGGTTATGGTCAGGAGGATAATTCTTGGGTGATTGCCTCTGATGTTCATGCTGCCGATTTGGTCCGTGCTTTTCATAGGGCTCATCCTGGTCGCCCTGGTGGTTCTCGTGAGGGTTCGGTGACCCCTCCTCAAGGGGGGGGGTCCTGTTGTGAGTTCTGTTTTTGGGCTCCCTCTGGTGGTTACTGATGGTACTGGGTGACTTGTGTTCTCTGCGGTCTCTGGTGTCCACCTGTTCCATCAGGTTATGGGAGTTTCCTATTTAACCTGGCTTTTTTGTCATTTCCTCGCCGGCTATCAATGTAATCAGCGTGTCTTTTTACCTCTGCTCCCTGCGTCTGTTATCTTCAGGACAAGCTAAGTTTTGATTTTCCTGTTCCACGTTTTGCTTTATTTTTGTCTTAGTCCAGCTTGCAGATATGTGATTCCTTGCTGCTGGTTGCTCTAGTGGGCTGAAATTACTCCTCATGTTCCATGAGTTGGCACATGAGTTCAAGTAATTTCAGGATGTTTTTTTTAAGGGTTTTTCGCTGACCGCGCAGTTCACTTTTGTATCCTCTGCTATCTAGCTTTAGCGGGCCTCATTTTTGCTGATTCTATTTTCATAACTACGTATGTGCTTTCCTCTCATTTCACCGTTATTACATGTGGGGGGCTGCTATTTCTGTGGGGTGTTTCTCTGGAGGCAAGTGAGGTCTGTGTTTCTTCTTGTAGGGGAAGTTAATCCTTCGGCTGGCGCGAGACGTCTAGGAATCATCGTAGGCACGTTCCCCGGCTACTGCTAGTTGTGTGTTTAGGTTCAGGATCGCGGTCAGCTCAGGTTCCATCACCCTAGAGCTTGTTTTGTTTTTGTGCTTGTCCTTTTGTGATCCCCTGCCATTGGGATCATGACAGGTGACCCAATATAGTAACTTCCCATTGAAGGAAAAATATGGATATCAGGTGTCGGACCCCAGCTCCTGAGCAACACTATTAAGTATTAAGTACAGTCACATTATCAAATGCTCCTTTAAGAGTTGGGTCCCTAGGTTGGGCAGTCCCAAAGTTTCCCCCAGACACCTCCAGTTCAGGGATGTTGACCTCAGGGGACGATGCCTTGGGACAATTCCTCATCTTCGCTTCCAACCAACATACAAAAGGGAAACCCATCATATTCGGATTGAGATGAGTTTTCTCCAAGGATGACCTGGCTGTCATCCGAGTGAAGAAGTCACTAAATTTTCTACCACATGTCCCAAAATAAAGCAAAGTCCCTCCTTATTATCACAGGGTGTAAGAGGTCCTTGACTATTCTAACTTCATGGGACTCAGTGCCACAGTTTGTGTCAATGACCACTCGAGCCACAGGGTAGTCTTTAACGTCCCCATGGATACAGCGGACATCCACCATCTTCAAAGGGATTAGTCCATGAGGAAATGTGGCCCTCACTAGGGTTACCAAACTTCCCAAGTCCAACTGTCCGGTCATTGGTACTCTCTTCACTGATACTGTACATGCCTGTGGTCCCTCGCCGGGTTGAGGGTTAACACTGCAGGCAGGATATGCATAATACAAGCACTACCGGTCAATGCAGAAGACCATTGGCAACAACTCAGATGCCCCCTGGGCTCTTGAATATCCCCCAGATGTGGCTCTGGTTCCCTCTTTTGGGTGTCCATCCCCATTTGGGAAACCGAGTATGGAAATGTTAAGACCGCTTGCTTCCCCAAGAAACTCTCGACTGCCTAGTACCTTTCCACCAGGCCCACCAGGACTCGGCCCCATGCTTCTAGCACCAGTTTCTTTTCACTCGGTTGCATTTTAGGTATGCACGGGAAGCAGTTTCAGTAAAACATAGCTTGTAAATTTGGGCCTTGACAAGCCTTATTTACTCTCTCAGCACTATGTGTCCTGGAGCCTGCTTTCCTGCGTTGATGATACATATCTCCCTTTGAGGACCTGTCTGGTGGCCATCTTACAACATTTATTGCAACAATGCGTGATACCAGTGATCATAGAATTAAAAGTTGAACTCCCAAACAGGGACTATGTAAAAAAAATTGTAAAAAAAATAGTTAGATTTAAAAAATATATATTTAAAAAAAAAATCACTAAAATAAAACAAAATTAAAAAAAAAATAAAAAAAATATATATCTAATATATAATTGCCTAGAATACTACTTCCTGCAATTTGTGCCAACTTCCGTGGCTTTGTCCGGAGCTAATGTCCGGAGCTAATGTCCGGAGCTAATGTGCGGAGCTAATGTCCGGAGCTAATCTCCGGAGCTAATGTCCGGAGCTAATGTCCGGAGATAAGTGACGTCAACAGTGTCCAGTGTCTGATTGGTTGCCGCCTGCTGCGAGCGACCAATCAGAAACGTGCCGTACTGTGACACACTCCGCCCGCCATTTTGGTGTGATTTTTGAATTTTTACCTCACAGCAAGTTTCTACTGCGTGGAGGCGGGCCCAGTGACGTTGCTCTTCAAGCTCCTGCCGAATTTCGTCAAAAAAATGATAATACCATTTACCAAAACTATATATATTTAGTTGTGAAGTGGTTCAGTGACATTTTCACACCAATTTTGAACTTTTGTTTGGTGTTTTCTCCATATACTGCCTATTATTTTTGTTCTTTCTTACTATTATTTATTAATTGTATTATTCTTACATTTGAATAAATAAAGTATATATGGATTCTAGACTCCCGATTCGTTAGAATCGGGCTGCCATCTAGTATATATATATATATATATATATATTATACCAATATTACTTATGTAGAACAAATAAAAAAGTACATATATTTGGTATTGCCGCATCCAGAATGGCTTGATCTATAAACTAGTGACATTACTTAACCCCTTCACTGAATACCATAAAAAACTCTGCTGCCTCACTTCTGAAAACAAGGGCAATGTTGAACACTGAGCAGATGCCAGACGGAGTCCAGAGTCACTCTGCTACCTCATTATAGTGAATGGATCCCTTGGGGGTTCCATCTGAATCACATCATTCGTCGATATACTGTAGATGGAACCTGCAAATTAAGCGCTCAGCATAGTGGGCAGGTTAAATATGATACAAAATGTTATGTAAAATGTTCCCCATAAAAGCTTTAAATCAATCCACAAAAAAAAGCTTTGTCACATATATCTCCATCTTTCTTAGAACTTTTGGATACAGTGGTCCGTGATGAATATTGGGGTCTGCATTGATCCGATAGTTATGGGAGATATATTTTCTGCGTCATAGTGAATGGACGTACATAACAACATTTACTCACATCACCGTAATGCTGGCAAAACCCCTTCAAATTAATATTGGTCCAATGGATGATGCTATCCATGCCATGTTTTATCTCTATAGAACGATAAAATCGCAATAAAAAACATGACGACAATATCTGCCACCTGGGACCTCCAGGGGCGAATATAGCCTGTAAGTTGAGGATCTCATGAAATTCTAACAGACCTAGCACATCCCACAACCATCCCCCAAATGAGCTCACTAAGGGGACGTATGACGTAGCCTTGAAATAATAAAAAGCACTGTTTGGGTGTCTGTCTTCATTTGGGAAGGCATAGTTCGCTGTGAGAGTGTTCCAGAAGTTAATTGGTGCTCTTTCCCTTCTGAGCCATGCCATGCGCCCAAACAGTAGTTTTCCACCACATATGGGGTATTGCTGTAGGAGAAATTGCACAACAAACTGTATGGTCCATTTTCTCCTGCTTATCTTGTGAAAATGCACAATTTGGAGCTAAAGTAACATTTTTGTGGGAAAAAGTTCAATTTTCATTTTAATTAATTTCAGTAATTTAATTTTAATTAATTCCTATGAATCACCTGATGTGTTAATAAACTTATTGAATGTGGTAAATTTATTGCATATTTCACACTTAACCCTTTCCTGACATGCGCCGTACTAGTACTTCTCTGCGTGAACCTCGTTACCGCAAACTGCAGTACTAGTACAGCGGCACGATCGCGCGGCCTCACGGTGAGTGCCGCTGCGATTGCGTGCAGGTGTCAGCTGTATGTGACCAATGACATCCCGCAGCAATGCACACGATCGGTGCTAGCGCCGATCGTGGGCATTTAACCCCCCTGATGCCGCTGTCAGTAGTGACAGCGGCATAGAGAACAATCGCACAGAGAGACCCCGGATCCAAAATGGCCACGGGGATTCTTCCGGGTCTTGCAATGAGGTGGCTTGCGAGCTATGCAAAGTGTCAGATCTACAATCTGATTTTATATAGTGATGTCCCAACCTGGGACAATGTTATAACGTAAAAAAAAATTTACACTGTATAAAAATATTTTTTAAAAATCCCCAAATAAAAAAATTATAAATAAATATTTTTCCAATAAATCCATTTATTTATGTAAATAAAAAATAAATAAAAGTGCACATATTTGGTATTGCCACGTCTGTAACGACCCGCTCTATAAAACTATCCTGCTAGTTAACCCCTTCAGTGAACACCGTAAAAAAACGAGGCAAAAAACAATGTTTTATCATCATACCGCCGAGCAAAAAGTGCAATAAAACGCGATCAAAAAGACGGATATAAATAAAAATGGTACCGCTGAAAACATCATCTTGTCCCGCAAAAAAACAAGCTGCCATACAGCTCCATCAGCAGAAAAACAAAAAAGTTATAGTCCTCAGAATAAAGCGATGCAAAAACAATTATTTTTTGTATAAAATAGTTTTTATCGTATAAAAGCGCCAAAACATAAAAAAATATATAAATGAGGTATTGCTGTAATCGTACTGACCCGAAGAATGCCTTATCAATTTTACCACACGCGGAACGGTATTAACGCCCCCCCACCCCCCCACCCACCCCCCAAGAAATGCAGGAGTTGATGGTTTTTGTTCATTCTGCCTACCAAAAATCAGAATAAAGAGCGATAAAAAATGTCATGTGCCTGAAAATTGTACCAATAGAAACGTCAACTCGTCCCGCAAAAAACAAGACCTCACATGACTCTGCGGGCCAAAATATGGAAAAATTATAGCTCTCAAAATGTGGTGATGCAAAAACTACTTTTTGCAATAAAAAGCGTCTTTTAGTGTGTGACAGTAGCCAATCATAAAAATCCGCTATAAAAGTAAATCAAACCCCCCTTAGTTAGGGAAAATAATAAAATAAAAAAATGTATTTATTTCCTTTTTCCCGTTAGGGTTAGGGGTGGGACATGTGGGAAATGCTATTTATTAACTATTTTGTGTGATATGACTCTCTAATTTAAGGGCATAAAAACTAAAAGTTTGAAAATTGCAAAATTTTCACTATTTTCGCCAAATTTCCGTTTTTTTTCACAAATAAACGCAAGTCATATCAAAGAAATTTTACCACTATCATAAAGTACAATATGTGACGAGAAAACAGTCTCAGAATCACCAGGATGCGTTGAAGCGTTTCAGAGTTATGACCTCATAAAGTGACAGTGGCCAGAATTTAAAAAAAAAAATGGCCTGGTCAGGCTTCGGGGTGAAGGGGTTAAAGTAGAGGTTTTTGGATTCCTCTGTCTTCACATAAGCACGCGACCTGTATCTGTACAGTATACTTATCACTCAGACCACTTAGACGGAAGAACGGATCATCTAAGAAGGGCATAAAATTCCAGTAACGGATCTATTCCGTAGATCTTCATGTAGCATTGCCTCATTTCTCTTAGACAGCAGACTGTGCACTCTACAGCAGGAGACACCCTGAATAGCTGCGCTGACTGGCGCTAGACATTACCATAACATGGTACTGAACGTCACATTCCTCTCATTCCTGTATATTTTTATAAGAACCTAACACTGATATGTGAATTTCAGAAACTATCTGGCTTATATTAAAATCAGCTTTATTATATGTTAATGTATGGAGCCTTCTCTATATTGTGCACAGGGAATTTTTCTTTTTGGTCTTCAAATATCCCCTCCCAATAAAAATATTAATTTAATAAATAGTCGCGTTCTAGTCCTCTTCCTCTCTGAAGAGTCAATTTGCATATTTAAGTCTCCTCACCTCGACATGCTTAACATGTCACTCTCCGCAAGGAGAAACGATATTTATTGGATCCCAATTTAATAAATAAATTTTAAAGAAAATGAAAAAGTAAATAATAAATTATATAAATATATATCATACCTTAAGGGTAACTTTCAAGTAACTGTCCTTCATTCCTTGTTTAGCACAGAGCGATCATTGAAACTATAAATTAACACTGCTATGAGGTAAAAGACTTGTTAGAAAGCTCAGCACAATATTTCTGTGTCTACTTCTACCTGTTTCCTCTTTCCTCCTCCTCTCTTCGTACTTTAAAAGTATTTGACAGCCACCTTATTAAATAAGGAAATTGAACCAACATCACATCTGTGAGTGGAAAAAGTATGTGAACCTTTGCTTTCACTATCTGGTGTGACCGACTTGCAGCAATAACTCTATCTATACCTTTTTGGTAATTGTTGAGGAGTCCTGTACATCGACTTGGAGGAATTTTAGATCGTTCCTCCGTAAAAAGAAAAAAAAAACTTCACCTCTGTGATGTTGGTGGCTTTTCTCTTCAGGTCCTTCCATAGCATTTCTGTAAAATTAAGGTCAGGACATTGACTTGGCCATTCAAAAATGTTATAATTATTCTACTTTAACCCTGTAAGGAGTGGACCAATACATTTTTCATTTTTGCACTTTCGTTTGCCTTCCTTCAAAAGCCCCTACTTTTTTATTCATCCATTGACGTAGAAATGTGAGGGATTGTTGTTTTTGCAAGCCAAGTTGTTGTTTTTTCCGTACTGTGTACTGAAAAACTTCAAGAAAAAAAATCCAAATGTGATGAAATGGTGAAAAAAATGCATTTCTGACAAATTTTTTCGGTGAGTAGATTTTTTTTTGTGTGTTCATTGTGTAATAAAAAGGACGTGGTAAAATGATTATCCACATCAGTCCTATTAGGACGATACGAAAGATATGTCTACTTCTTTTTAGTTTTTTAAGTGCTAAAAAAATTGAAGCATTGTAAAAAAAAACAATTTTTTGCTTTGTGTCACCATAACCATATTCTGAGACTGTAACATTTTTATTTTTCTGTTGATGGGACTCAGTGAGGGCTTGTTTTTGTGCATGTATGTGTAGTATGTTATATATTTTTTAATATTATTTCAACACTCCAATTAATTAATACGAATGATAGAGATATTGATTGGCTTTGTTATTAGTATATACAGTTAGGGCCAGAAATATTTGGACAGTGACACAAGTTTTGTTACTTTAGCTGTTTACAAAAGCATGTTCAGAAATACAATTATATATATAATATGGGCTGAAAGTGCACACTCCCAGCTGCAATATGATAGTTTCCACATCCAAATCGGAGAAAGGGTTTAGGAATCATAGCTCTGTAATGCATAGCGTCCTCTTTTTCAAGGGACCAAAAGTAATTGGACAATGGACTCTAAGGGCTGCAATTAACTCTGAAGGCGTCTCCCTCGTTAACCTGTAATCAATGAAGTAGTTAAAAGGTCAGGGGTGGATTCCAGGTGTGTGATTTTGCATTTGGAAGCTGTTGCTGTGAGCAGACAACATGCGGTCAAAGGAACTCTCAATTGAGGTGAAGCAGAACATCCTGAGGCTGAAAAAAAAGAAAAAATCCATCAGAGAGATAGCAGACATGCTTAGAGTAGCAAAATCAACAGTTGGCACATTCTGCAATGGACAAGTCAATCTCCAGATCTAAACCCAGTTGAGCATGCATTTCACTTGCTCAAATCCAGACTTAAGACGGAAAGACCCACAAACAAGCAGGACCTGAAGGCTGCGGCTGTAAAGGCCTGGCAAAGCATTAAGAAGGAGGAAACCCAGCGTTTGGTGATGTCCATGGGTTCCAGACTTAAGACAGTGATTGCCTCCAAAGGATTTGCAACAAAATATTGAAAATAAAAATATTTTGTTTGGGTTATGTTTATTTGTCCAATTACTTTTGACCTCCTAAAATGTGGAGTGTTTGTAAAGAAATGTGTACAATTCCTACATTTTCTATCAGATATTTTTGTTCAACCCTTCAAATTAAACGTTACAATCTGCACTTGAATTCTGTTGTAGAGGTTTCATTTCAAATCCAATGTGGCATGCAGAGCCCAACTCGCGAAAATTGTGTCACTGTCCAAATATTTCTGGCCCTAACTGTATATATATATATATGTACCTTTCAATGGAGTCCACAGAAAGCTAATTGAAAACATGAATTGAATTCCAGCAACATGTTGATTGTCCAAATGGTCAGTCTAAACAAAGGACATTTATGTTCAAAGATGAGAACCAATGGAATGGACTTGTTCCCATGATATAGTATCATGTAAATGTTAATTAGACAGATACTTATTAAGCCCCTAGGGATGCCAGGTGGTGTTCTTATTTATTTGGCCTGAAGACTTCAGTACACATACCATGATATAGATCAAAAGTCTTTAACATATAAATGGAGGTATTGCCTGAGACAGGAGAGACAGAGAGACAGAGGGAAGAGAGAGGACACTGAGAGAGAGAGAGAGAGAGAGAGAGCAGGCTGATTTGACTCCTACCATTTCCAATGTAATGTATGACTTATGACTTTATTGATCATTTGCTATTTTGAGTGACTGTTTATATTTATTATCTTTTATTAAGTAAATTCATTTTAGTTTATTCAGTTGTCGTGTGAGCATTTATTTATTCATCACAATTCTTTGAACTTTAACAAAACAATGTATAATACTTCGATTGCTTATTATTATATTTTGGGGGGGCAGGTGGGGTGACAATAAAAAAACACAATTCTGGCATTCTGATTTTTGTTCTCTTTACGGTGTTTATTGGCCTGGTCAATTAATTTAATATTTTAATAGATTGGACTTTTACGAGTGATACCAAATTTGCTTCTTTGTTTCCTTTCTTTATTTTTAACTGGAGTAAAAGGGGAGTGAATTTAACTTTTTATATTTAAAAAAAAAAAATTTTGATTTTGATTTTTTTAAATATATTATTTGTATTGATTGTGTCACAGGGGGCCGATTGGAGCCGATGCACGAGCGTTCCATTTAAATGCCACTGCTAGAGATGAACAGCAGCATTTAAATGGTTGACAGCTGTGGCTGGAACGGAGTTAGAGGCTGATGCTGGCTATTTAAGATAGCCAACATCGGCTGCATGGGGAGAGAGCTCAGCTCCTGACCGCCATGCCCATGCGAGGACCCCCTCCCAAGACGTGAATAACACATCCTTTTTTGGGATTCTTTTGTAGAACGACTTTTATGCTTTTGGGTGGTTGTCTTGCTACATGACCAACGTTCTCTTTGATCCAGCTCATGGACAGATGTCCTGACATCTTCCTTTAGAATTTGCTATTATATTTCAGAATTCATTTTTTTTCAGACTCTGCTGCTGAGCCTGAATCAAAGACATGGACCCAATATTGGAGGTACCTATAAATCCAATTTTGGGAAGGCGTTAAACAAAACCGGTTGCCCACTCACACCTCAATGTCATCCTATTGAGCTAAAAAAAATCAGACTCTAATGTCTCCTTCAAATTATTTTCTAATCCTAAAGGTTCACACACTTTTGCCATTCAGCCATGTTTTATAGGATAGTTTTCTCATTTTTTGGTCTAATTATCTACTTTTACAACTTGTGTCAACATTCTATGTAGTTTTAGGTCAAATTCATGCAGAAATATGGACATTTTTGAATGTTTCACCAACTTCCATGCTCTTCTGTAGAAGACCAAATTTGGGATACGTAGACCCCAGGACACCCACAGTTAACTTTTTTTTTTTTTTGGCAAATCCAGATCTCTTAGGATCCACTTCATGGGATTCGCCTGCTAACATCGGGCAAGTATGACTGTATCGTATGTCTATAACTTCTTAATAAACCTAAACTACGAGTCCAGAACACCATCCGCCCTGATTCTCCCCCTATAAAATTATCACAAAAACTAGTTGATATACCAATAATCCAAATTCTAACCTATATAACAACCAACTTGTAAATAATAAAATAGAACTACAATTTCATCCATCAATTTCATATACAAAAGTCTAAAAAAAAAAACAAGCAAAAAGAGTGTGGATAGAGAGCAGAAGAAAGGTTTTGGCTCTTGAAATTTTTTTTTTTTCCCCTGGAAGAAAGAAAAATTCTTTTTTTCCTCCTTCTGGAGGATACGAGCACTCAAGCTGTCGAACTTTGGCAAAGATAAGAGACGTTTTCCGTTTCCAAGATGTACAGATGCCCTGTAAAGATCTAATAACATAAAAAAGCAAGGTAACCATGGTGGCTACAGTCTGAATAATATCACAGCGAGTGACTCGCCCACCCCCGATTGTCAATTTATACAAGTGCTGGACTAATAAGCGTGATCGGGACAAGGAGAAAGGAAAAATCAGGGGATTAATGATAAGCAAATCAGTCTAATATTTAGTCCATGCTATAACGTCTTCCAGGTAATATAATATTGTATTTGTAGTGGGGAATGATCGTATCCATAGGTTTCCACCCACCACCCTACAGAGGCCAAAGTTGACTTTTTGGTGCCTCCAAAGGAGCAAACAATAGCAATAAAGCTATGGTTCTTCTTATGTCATAGTTTCTAAACAAATACTTGGAGCTAATGTTTTTGCAGTATATTTTGGAGCAGAAACTAAGTGGAAACTCCAAATCCTTTGCAAAAACTTAGAGATTCTGCTTAGTCTCTGCTCCGAACTCTGGAAAAAAAACCACTCCATGTCCACATACCTTTAGACCGGATTCAGGCAGGCGTATTTAATGGTCGACAATGCCCAAAACTGACCATGAGTCTCCCAATCCAAACACAGTTCAGGTCAGTAGATCCACGGTGAGTCCAGACATTGTGGTCCGTATGATTACCGTGACATAAACCCCATCTCATCCCGACTTTTATTTTTTCCCTACAGGACTCACTTGTTTCGTAGTTTTAAGGTTGCAAAAAAGTCACAGATCCATCGAGTTCAACCTATAACTCAATGTATTGATTGAGAAGAAGGAAAAAAAAAACACGAGGTAGATGCTAATTGTCCCATATTAGGAGAACATTTCCTTTCCGACTACATATGCAGCAATCAGTCAAGTTCCCTGGATCAGAAAAGTAAAAGCATCATGGTTTAGGGCAGTGTTCCCCAACTCCGGTCCTCAAGAGCCACCAACAGGTCATGTTTTCAGGGTTTCCTTAGTATTGCCCAGGTGATGGAATTGTTGCCTGTCTAGATGATGGAATTCTCACCTGGGCAATACTAAGGAAATCCTGAAAACACGACCTGTTGGTTGCTCTTGAGGACCGAACTTGGGGAACACTGGTTTAGGGAATGGATCGTCATAACATTGTGCTGCAGAACGTTCCATAATCTCACTGCTCGTACAGTAAAGAATCACTGTCAGTCATTATGATTAAACCTTCTTTCCTGTAGATGCAGATGATGCCCCCTTGTCATTATTACAGGCCTAGGTGTAAAAGTTAATCAGAAAAATCTCTAATACTGCACTATACGACATATAAAAATTGCAATTGTGCTTGGGTCATATCTATGGGACGTACAGTATCTACGGGAACCAAAGTACATTATAATATTGATTAACATAATACTTTGCACTAATATCAAGTAGATATATGTAAAATGCATCCCTAGATAACTGTAGATTATACCACAAAGACTATGTACGACTTTGTCACGATTTTCTTTTTAAAGCAATTGTATACTCTGTGTAACTGCTTCACATAGCCGGCTGTCCTGCTTCTTAAATAAATAAGATGGCACAGTGTTCTTGGCTGTATCATCTCTCTGCTAATCCCAGTTTTAGTGAAAGTAGCAGGGAGGGATAACATGGTTGTAAGTTGCAGATCAGAGAGTGTGGAGAGGGTTAATGCATCCAAGTCTTTAGGGAGGGCAGATCATACAGGCTGTATTGTTTCAGACTACAGTATAAAGAGGAAACAGGAACACATGGGCTACTTGCACAGTGAACAAGTCTGTATAATCATGTTCACACACCACCAAGAAACCTGAATACACAAAAGAGAATAGTAAAACCAAAAACACTCAGTTTGAAAAAATGTTGCAGTAATCCTCAAGATTACTGCAACATTTTTTCAAACTGAGTGTTTTTGGTTTTACTATTCTCTTTTGTGTCTTCAGGTTTCTTGGTGGTGTGTGAACATGATCATACAGACTTGTTCACTGTGCAAGTAGCCCATGTGTTCCTGTTTCCATAATTGTTCTCTTGTGTCTACAAGACTGGGGAGTTCCACCACTCCTCTTGGGCTATCTGCACAAAAGCTGTTCTGCCCTGTATGCACACATGGATTTTTCCTCTCTGAACCCTGTTCACACAGGTTATATACAGATGATCAGGTTTTTAAATACATCAGATAGGGATTGCATACATTAGTTAGGACTGCTCTGATATGGGTATACCGTGAAGATTGGTAGAGCAGCTTAGTATACATTTTTTGCAAAAAACGTATCAACCAAATACCCTGTTTTTTACATCTTTTACTAGCACTTGCGGATTACTGCAACATTTTTTCAAACTGAGTGTTTTTGGTTTTACTATTCTCTTTTGTGTCTACAGTATAAAGAGGCAGTAGAACAGAAAAAATGGCAGTCTTCAGGGAGATATACAGGCTATGTATGAGTGTAGATAGAAAAGATATCACCCAGGACAGACTCTGCAGTTGGAGGGAGGTGAATTCACAAACTTCTCAGTATCTGTAAGCCCAAGAGTGGAGTGATCCTTCATGGACGGTAGAAGAGAAAATGACTGCAGGAATAAAATTGTGTTGATGCATGAGATGGTGGTCACCAGTACTTTTGGAATATTTGTGTGTGTGGGGCCGGATGTAGTCATGTAGGGGTGTCACCTGTAAAAAAAAAAAGGGGTAGTAGTAATGGGAGCAGCTAAGGCAGACTCTGTAGATGGTAGAAGGTGGAGGTACAAAACTGTCAGTGTCTGTTAGTACAAGGGTAAGGTTATCACTCATGGGCTGTTGAAGGGAAATTGAGTCCAGGAATGAAATTGTGCTGATATGTAAGAGGAGGTGATGATACTTCTGAAGAGCCCCTACGTGATGGATCATCAGTGTGGGAAGGCAGCCACCTACTGGCTAGACGGGACCATGAGGAACCAACAGGCACAGGGGGGCGAGTTTAAATGAGGCACCTGGCCAGGTGCCTTTGATGAGGAAGCACCTGGATATAAAGGTCCTGAGTGCCAAACCGCAGGGTGATTTGGCTCCAAGAGATGGAGAAGGGTGGACGTGAACCAAGGACAATGCTGAAGTCAGAGTGACAGGCCTCAGTGGAAAGCGTGCGCCAGCACGGTGCTGGCAGCTGTCAGACAGAGCCCGGACGTCACCCAGTATGATCCGAAGACCCGACTACACCGGTGAAAACATAGTCACCCCTGCTAGGCCATTGTGTCAAGAGGAGCTAGCATGGCAGCTCTCACAGAAACCGATGTACCACGCCTGTCAGAGAAACACCAGTATAATCCTTTAAGAGACTTCTCCGATTATTCAGATTGAACTTTAAGACTTATTGTATGTTCTACATTGTATAACTAGTCTTTTTGATGTTTTCTATTGGTAAACTGCTTCCCAAGGAAGAAATAAATAGTTTGCTGTCTGTTCCCGACTCTTGCTCACCTGTGCGTTGCATCCGGTCACCTGCTTATATTTGGTGTAGTCAGCAGGATGCAACACTGAAGCGCAAAGATAGAGGACCACTCTGTGACCAAGCCCATCAGGGGGAATATACCCCTTTGAGCTTTGGTCAGTTATCTTCCAAAGTTCACGGAAAGCAGTGTATCACTGTTAGTGATGAGCGAGTGTACTCGTTGCTGGGGTTTTCGCGAGCACCCTCGGCTGGTCTCTGAGTAACTGCTCGGAAATTTAGTTTTCGTTGCCTCAGCTGCATGATTTACAGCTGATAGACAGCTTGAAAACATGTGGGAATTCCCTAGCAACCAGGCAACCCCCACATGTATTCAGGCTGGCTAGCAGCCGTAAATCATGCAGCTGTGTCAACAAAAACTAAATCTCCGAGCAGTTACAAATACTCAGAGACCACCCGAGCGTGCTGGGGAAAACCCGAGCAACGAGTACACTCGCTCATCACTAATCACTGTGGGATTGGGTAGACAGGGCCGCCATCAGGGCATTACAGCCGTGACTGGCGTATGGGGCCCGGTGAGCAGAGGGGGCCCGCATCGGGCCCCCTCTAACCTGCTCACCGGGCCCCTACCGGCAGCCGCAGGCTGAACCGGGCCCTTAGCGGCGGCCGGCGCTACAGCTGTACGCTATTGACGTGCGGGCCCGCGCCCGCACGTCAATAGTTAACAGCCGCCAGCCGCAGCGTGCAGGTCGCCGGCGTCTGACATCGGGGGGCAGAAAGCTGGATACAGGGGGGGGCCGAAAGCTGGATACAGGGGGGGGCAGAAAGCTGGACACAGAGGGGGCAGTAAAGCTGGACACAGGGGGGGCAGAAAGCTGGACACAGAGGGGGCAGCAAAGCTGGACACGGGGCAGAAAGCTGGACGGAGATGGGGCAGAGTGCTGGACGGAGATGGGGCAGAGTGCTGGACGGAGATGGGGCAGAGTGCTGGACGGAGATGGGGCAGAGTGCTGGACAGAGATGGGGCAGAGTGCTGGACAGAAATGGGGCAGGATTGGATACAGATGGGGCAGAGTGCTGGACAGAGATGGGGCAGAATGCTGGACAGAGATGGGGCAGAGTGCTGGACAGAGATGGGGCAGAGTGCTGGACACAGATGGGGCAGGATTGGACAGAGATGGGGCAGAGTGCTGGACACAGATGGGGCAGGATTGGACACAGATGGGGCAGAGTGCTGGACACAGATGGGGCAGAGTGCTGAACACAGATGGGGCAGAGTGCTGGACACAGATGGGGCAGGATTGGACACAGATGGGGCAGAGTGCTGGACACAGATGGGGCAGAGTGCTGGACACAGATGGGGCAGAGTGCTGAACACAGATGGGGCAGAGTGCTGGACACAGATGGGGCAGGATTGGACACAGATGGGGCAGAGTGCTGGACACAGATGGGGCAGAGTGCTGGACACAGATGGGGCAGAGTGCTGGACACAGATGGGGCAGGATTGGACACAGATGGGGCAGAGTGCTGGACACAGATGGGGCAGGATTGGACACAGATGGGGCAGAGTGCTGGACACAGATGGGGCATAGTGCTGGACACAGATGGGGCAGGATTGGAAACAGATGGGGCAGAATGGAGACAGATGGGGCAAGATTGGAGACAGATGGGGCAGGATGGATATGATGGAGACAGATGGGGCAGGATGGGGAGATCATATGGGGCAGAATGGATACTCATGAGGGCAGGATGGGAGAACATATGGCTGGAGCTGGGAATGAGACACACGGGGGCTAGGATGGCGAATATTACCATAGGGGCTAATTAAGGGATATTATTATTGCAGTGATGTATTTATTTTATTTTTTGAGTATACTGTTTTAAATGGGGGGGGCGGTCCTGTTACTGTGTAGAGTGATACTATGTTGCCTTCTTCATGTGGTGTAATGTAGAGACTGGGAAAATTAAGTAATGTGTTCTACAAGCGGAACTCGAGATAACTGTTTTATTTCCTGCAGAGACGAGTCCTGGCTGGATGAAGTGATGGCGGTCTGTGCTGGATGAAAGATGAAGGACTTCACCTAGAGACGTCACTGGTGAGTCAGTGTTACCTGTACACTGACACTATACACTGTATACTATATACAGAGGTCCTGTGTACAATGTCACCAGTGATCACTGTATTACCTATACATTATATACAGAGCTCCTGTGTATAATGTCACCGGTGATCACTGTATTACCTGTACACAGACACTGCATACTAATTACAGATCTCCTGTGCATAATGGCACTGATGGAGATAGTATTGTGTTTTTTTTTTTATTATTACTGATCAGTATTGTAGTGTTCAGTCATTTGTGGTTATATGCGGTCTGGTCATGGTGTAGCGGTATTTGTTCCTTGTATTTTATATTATTCGATCACTGTGGTGGTAATATGTCATCTGGTCATAGTGCGGTGGTATTTGTTCCTTGTATGTAGTATTATAGGTCATTTTAAAAATTGAAAAATAAATAAAAATATACCTAAATTGTATTGCATATTTTAACAAATATTTAGTAGGTTACAGTAGAGTAGGGCCCGGCCAAAAGTGTCTACCGTGTTATGGTGGCGGCTTAAAAAATCTTTTGGCCAAAACAAAAGCTGCCGGCTATATGTGTGATCTGGTGATGGGAACTGTTAATGTGTGATAAGTGAGAAGTGGAGATTTTCCAAGAGAGAGCGGTGGGACTGTGGACAGTTCGTGGGGTGGAGCCTGGAGGCGGGGCTGGGGTGGAGCCTGGGCGGAGTTTCAAGGGGGCCCCGAAAATTTTGCCAGTATGGGGCCCCAAAATTTCTAGTGGCAGCCCTGTGGGTAGAGAGACTGAGAAGCATGCTGCATATGTACCCCTTGAACCCGGCCATACAGGCAGACTTAGCCCTTTTGACCTCAGACGGAAAGACCCAACAGACGGTCATGTACCACCAGCCTAGAGGATGTGACACTGTCGACAAAATTAATAACATTTTTGAGAACATGCACTGTGACACCATGGACTTAGGACACCTCCGAATTTGTTTTGTTTGTTTCGGCGGGTCCAAGGGAAGAGTGAGACTGTAGCCCAGTATGTAAACACGCTGCATGAAGTGACATCCCATATCACTAAGAAAACCTAAGATCGGTAGAGGTCTGGGGCCGATAGATGATGTATTGCAGGATCAACTGGTTGCTGGACTAAAGAACCCTTACCTGACACAGGCCTTAAAGGAGCTCCTACGCCTGAACCCGAATCTGGGCTTCCAACTAGAGGTCAGAGTAGAGGCCAAGGTCCTAGAACGAGAAGCCCCTGTCTTAATGGGTGCGGTATGGAGCCATGAAGTGGCCACCCCGGGCCAACACATACAGAGCCATACTGGGCCCGGGAACTTCACCAGGAAATATGGGATATTCGAGGTGAGCTGCGTAGTATCAAGGGGACCCCTGCTAATGTTGCCACGCCTGTCTCCATGGACAGATCTGAAGGGGGGACAGAACGTGAAAGTCGCTTCTTACGTGCCCTGCCGTGTCCGTAGCCCATCAGTGGAACACGTGGCAAGATGCTGGATCTGTGGTTGAAGGGGACATATATCGTGAGACTGCCCAAACCTGGAGAGAAGTAGACGGTGTGTGCGTTAAACTAACGCGCCTCACGGTCGAGGAGCACACCGTGGGGTTCCAAGCCCCAGAAGGAAGAGATGAAGATATCATCTCTGAGAGACCCATTACCTGGGCTGAATTTAATGAGCACCATATTTGCTGCTTGATGGACACTGGGTCCCAGGTGACCATTTTGCCTGAAGAATACTTTCAGATTCACTTTCCCGAAGTTGCACGCTCCATGAATGAAGCCACCATTCGACTAGTGGCGGTCAACCAACTGCCCATTCCAATGGCTGGAGTAGTGTGAATATTTATATGGGTGTGCGGAAAAGAGCTGGGCTGAAAAGGAATAGTGTTGGTAAAGAGCTCCGTAGGAGGAGGATCCATCGTGACCCTGGGGATGAATGTGTTAAAGGAGGTAGAGCAGTTCCTGGCCAACGGCCCAGACTGAAACAGTTGGACCCATGTCACTGATGACCAAGCCAGCAAGAAGGTATTCCAGCAGCTCATGCGGGTAAGCCAAATTCAGAAGTTACCCACTGCCTTGGCAAAGTGCTGGTACCCTTGTATGCCACAGTGACGCTACCGGCGGGGCAGATTGTGCTGACTATGCCGGTACTGGCTCATGTATCCTTAGAAGGGGTAGATGTCCAAATTGAACCGCTATAGGGGGAAGAAGCAATCTCTAGACTATTGGTTGCTCGCACTTTGACCACCGTTCAGCAGGGACACGTACCTGTGCATTGTACAAACGTGAGTGGAGCAACCCTGCAGTTGATATCCCAGCAAGAAGTAGCACAAGTTTGCATGATGCCAAAAAATGTCCCCAGTGCCAATGCCATAGAATTAACGCCTGTAGGAGGAGACCTGTAGACCTTGGCAGTGTCACTCGATGGTCAACAGGATAGAAGCGAGCAACTGGCTGGTCACCACCTCTTGGAACAAATGGAGGCAAACCTCATAGAGTTCTCCCTGAAACAAGTAGGGTAGGTTGAATAGTTGCTTCTGCAATATCGAGGATTGTTTGCACGGCACGAAGATGACTTCAGATGTATCCAGGCAAAACATCATGAGGTCCCCACAGTAACCGCAGCTCCAATTTGAGAGAGGTATTGGCAAATCCAACCTCAGATGTACCAGGAGGTGAAAGAACTGCCATTGCACATGCCGCATAATGGAGTGATCCGCGAAAGCCAGAGCACTTTGGCGGCACCAATTGTGAAAGTTCGAAAGAAAGATGGCATGCTGAGGTTCTGCGTAGATTACCGACGGGTGAATGCTCGCACCGTGCGGGATTCCTACCCCTTACCCTGGATCGAAGAATCCTTGTACACTCTGGGAAAGGCCAAGTACTTCTCCCTCGACGTAGCCAGTGGCTACTGGCAGGTCCGGCTGGCTGCCGGAGACTGTTGTGAATTCTGTGGCAGAGCTCCCTCCTGTGGTCACAAGTGGTACTTCGGCTGATTCTCTTTGTGAGCTTCCGTTGGTGGAGGAAAGTGGTACTGCGGCTTCTGAGTTTCCTTCCTCAGGTGATGTGGTGAAGTCGTTAGGTGCTGCTCTATTTAACTCCACCTAGTGCTTTGATCCTGGCCTCCAGTCAATGTTCTAGTATTGGACCTGTTTCCTCCTGGATCGTTCCTGTGGCCTGCTGCTCTGCATAGCTAAGTTCCACTTTGCTATTTTGTTTGCTGTTTTTTTCTTTCCAGCTTGTATATTTGTTTTTTTTCCTGCTTGCTGGAAGCTCTGGGACGCAGAGGGTGTACCTCCGTGCCGTTAGTTCGGTACGGAGGGTCTTTTTGCCCCCTTTGCGTGGTTTTTGTAGGGTTTTGTGTTGACCGCAAAGTTATCTTTCCTATCCTCGCTCTGTTTAGAAAGTCGGGCCTCACTTTGCTAAATCTATTTCATCTCTACGTTTGTCTTTTCATCTTAACTCACAGTCATTATATGTGGGGGCTGCCTTTTCCTTTGGGGTATTTCTCTGAGGCAAGGTAGGCTATTTTTCTATCTTCAGGCTAGCTAGTTTCTCAGGCCGTGCCGAGTTGCATAGGGAGCGTTAGGCGCAATCCACGGCTGCCTTTAGTGTGGTTGGAGAGGATTAGGGATTGCGGTCAACAGAGTTCCCACGTCTCAGAGCTCGTTCTTGTTTTTTGGGTTATTGCTAGGTCACTGTATGTGCGCTGACCTCTATGTCCATTGTGGTACTGAATTACCTTTCATAACAGTACTGGAGGCCAAGAGTGCTAATGATTCTCAATAGAGGGAAAAAAGAAGTTCTGAGACCATTTTTTTTTCTTTGCAGTGTGTTTTGCCTTTTTTTTCCCCTAGACATTTGGGTGGTTCAGGACACAGGTGTAGCAATGGACATTAAAGGTCTGTCTTCATGTGTGGATCAGCTCACGGCAAGAGTACAGAGTATTCAAGACTTTGTGGTTCAGAATTCTATGTTAGAACCGAGAATTCTTATTCCTGATTTGTTTTTTGGAGATAGAACTAAATTTCTGAGTTTCAAAAATAATTGTAAACTATTTTTGGCTTTGAAACCTTGCTCCTCTGGTGACCCAGTTCAACAAGTTAGGATCGTTATTTCTTTTTTTGCGTGGCGACCCTCAGGACTGGGCATTTTCTCTTGCGCCAGGAGATCCTGCATTAAGTAATATCGATGCGTTTTTCCTGGCGCTCGGATTGCTGTACGATGAGCCTAATTCTGTGGATCAGGCAGAGAAGAATTTGCTGGCTCTGTGTCAGGGTCAGGATGAAGTAGAGGTATATTGTCAGAAATTTAGAAAGTGGTCCGTACTCACTCAATGGAATGAATCTGCGCTCGCAGCTATTTTCAGAAAAGGTCTCTCTGAAGCCCTTAAGGATGTCATGGTGGGATTTCCTATGCCTGCTGGTCTGAATGAGTCTATGTCTTTGGCCATTCAGATCGGTCGACGCTTGCGCGAGCGTAAATCTGTGCACCATTTGGCGGTATTACCTGAGCTTAAACCTGAGCCTATGCAGTGCGATAGGACTTTGACCAGAGTTGAACGGCAAGAGCACAGACGTCTGAATGGGCTGTGTTTCTACTGTGGTGATTCCACTCATGCTATCTCTGATTGTCCTAAGCGCACTAAGCGGTTCGCTAGGTCTGCCACCATTGGTACGGTACAGTCAAAATTTCTTCTGTCTGTTACCTTGATCTGCTCTTTGTCATCGTATTCTGTCATGGCATTTGTGGACTCAGGCGCTGCTCTGAATTTGATGGACTTGGAGTATGCTAGGCGTTGTGGGTTTTTCTTGGAGCCCTTGCAGTGTCCTATTCCTTTGAGAGGAATTGATGCTACGCCTTTGGCCAAGAATAAGCCTCAGTACTGGACCCAGCTGACCATGTGCATGGCTCCTGCACATCAGGAGGTTATTCGCTTTCTGGTGTTGCATAATCTGCATGATGTGGTCGTGTTGAGGTTGCCATGGCTACAAGTCCATAATCCAGTATTAGATTGGAAATCCATGTCTGTGTCCAGCTGGGGTTGTCAGGGGGTACATGGTGATGTTCCAGTTCTGACTATTTCGTCATCCACCCCTTCTGAGGTTCCAGAGTTCTTGTCTGATTACCGGGATTTATTTGATGAGCCCAAGTCCGATACCCTACCTCCGCATAGGGATTGTGATTGTGCTATCGATTTGATTCCTGGTAGTAAATTCCCAAAAGGTCGACTGTTTAATTTATCTGTGCCTGAGCACGCCGCTATGCGGAGTTATGTGAAGGAGTCTTTGGAGAAGGGGCATATTCGCCCGTCATCGTCGCCATTAGGAGCAGGGTTCTTTTTTGTAGCCAAGAAGGATGGTTCACTGAGACCTTGTATAGACTACCGCCTTCTTAATAAGATCACGGTTAAATTTCAGTACCCCTTGCCATTGTTATCTGATTTGTTTGCTCGGATTAAGGGGGCTAGTTGGTTCACCAAGATAGATCTTTGTGGTGCGTATAATCTTGTGCGTATTAAGCGAGGCGATGAGTGGAAAACTGCATTTAATACGCCCGAGGGCCATTTTGAGTATCTAGTAATGCCATTCGGACTTACGAATGCTCCATCGGTGTTTCAGTCCTTTATGCATGACATCTTCCGAGAGTACCTGGATAAATTCCTGATTGTGTACTTAGATGACATTTTGATCTTCTCGGATGATTGGGAGTATCATGTGAAGCAGGTCAGAACGGTGTTTCAGGTCCTGCGTGCTAATTCTTTGTTTGTGAAGGGATCAAAGTGTCTCTTTGGTGTTCAGAAGGTTTCATTTTTGGGGTTCATCTTTTCCCCTTCTACTATCGAGATGGACCCTGTTAAGGTCCAAGCCATCCATAATTGGACTCAGCCGACATCTCTGAAAAGTCTGCAAAAGTTCCTGGGCTTTGCTAATTTTTATCGTCGCTTCATCTGCAATTTTTCTAGTATTGCTAAACCATTGACCGATTTGACCAAGAAAGGTGCTGATGTGGTCAATTGGTCTTCTGCTGCTGTGGAAGCTTTTCAAGATTTGAAGCGTCGTTTTTCTTCTGCCCCTGTGTTGTGTCAACCTGATGTTTCGCTTCCGTTCCAGGTCGAGGTTGATGCTTCTGAGATTGGAGCAGGGGCTGTTTTGTCGCAGAGAGGTTCTGATTGCTCGGTGATGAAACCATGCGCTTTCTTTTCCAGGAAGTTTTCGCCTGCTGAGCGAAATTATGATGTGGGCAATCGAGAGTTGCTGGCCATGAAGTGAGCATTCGAGGAGTGGCGTCATTGGCTTGAAGGAGCTAAGCATCGCGTGGTGGTCTTGACTGATCATAAGAACTTGACTTATCTCGAGTCCGCCAAGCGGTTGAATCCTAGACAAGCTCGTTGGTCGTTGTTTTTTGCCCATTTTGACTTTGTGATTTCATACCTTCCGGGCTCTAAAAATGTGAAGGCGGATGCTCTGTCTAGGAGTTTTGTGCCCGACTCTCCGGGTGTATCTGAGCCAGCGGGTATCCTCAAAGAGGGAGTAATTGTGTCTGCTATCTCCCCTGATTTGCAGCGGGTGCTGCAAAAATTTCAGGCTAATAAACCTGATCGTTGCCCAGCGGAGAAACTGTTTGTCCCTGATAGGTGGACCAATAAAGTTATCTCTGAGGTTCATTGTTCGGTGTTGGCTGGTCATCCTGGAAACTTTGGTACCAGAGAGTTAGTGGCTAGATCCTTTTGGTGGCCATCTCTGTCGCGAGATGTGCGTACTTTTGTGCAGTCCTGTGGGATTTGTGCTCGGGCAAAGCCCTGCTGTTCTCGTGCCAGTGGGTTGCTTTTGCCCTTGCCGGTCCCGAAGAGGCCTTGGACACATATCTCTATGGATTTTATTTCAGATCTTCCCGTCTCTCAAAAGATGTCAGTCATTTGGGTGGTCTGTGATCGCTTCTCTAAGATGGTCCATTTGGTACCCTTGTCTAAATTGCCTTCATCCTCTGATTTGGTGCCATTGTTTTTCCAGCATGTGGTTCGTTTACATGGCATTCCAGAGAATATCGTTTCTGACAGAGGTTCCCAGTTTGTTTCGAGGTTTTGGCGAGCCTTTTGTGGTAGGATGGGCATTGACTTGTCTTTGTTCTCGGCTTTCCATCCTCAGACTAATGGCCAGACCGAACGAACCAATCAGACCTTGGAAACATATTTGAGATGCTTTGTTTCTGCTGATCAGGATGACTGGGTGTCCTTTTTGCCTTTGGCTGAGTTCGCCCTTAATAATCGGGCCAGCTCGGCTACCTTGGTTTCACCGTTTTTCTGCAACTCTGGGTTCCATCCTCGTTTCTCTTCAGGGCAGGTTGAGTCTTCGGACTGTCCTGGTGTGGATACTGTGGTGGACAGGTTGCAGCAGATTTGGACTCATGTGGTGGACAATTTGACTTTGTCTCAGGAGAAGGCTCAGCGTTTCGCTAATCGCAGACGCTGTGTGGGTCCCCGACTTCGGGTTGGGAACTTGGTTTGGTTATCTTCTCGTCATATTCCTATGAAGGTTTCCTCTCCTAAGTTTAAACCTCGTTTTATTGGTCCGTATTGACCCTTCCAGATTCTTTTTCCATACATAACGTATTCCATAGGTCATTGTTGCGGAGATACGTGGCACCTGTGGTTCCATCTGTTGATCCTCCTGCCCCGGTTTTGGTGGAGGGGGAGTTGGAGTATATTGTGGAGAAGATTTTGGATTCTCGTGTTTCAAGGCGGAAACTCCAGTATCTGGTTAAGTGGAAGGGTTATGCTCAGGAGGATAATTCCTGGGTCTTTGCCTCTGATGTCCATGCTCCCGATCTTGTTCGTGCCTTTCATATGGCTCATCCTGGTCGTCCTGGGAGCTCTGGTGAGGGTTCGGTGACCCCTCCTCAAGGGGGGGGTACTGTTGTGAATTCTGTGGCAGAACTCCCTCCTGTGGTCACAAGTGGTACTTCTGCTGATTCTCTTTGTGAGCTTCCGTTGGTGGAGGAAAGTGGTACTGCGGCTTCTGAGTTTCCTTCCTCAGGTGATGTGGTGAAGTCGTTAGGTGCTGCTCTATTTAACTCCACCTAGTGCTTTGATCCTGGCCTCCAGTCAATGTTCTAGTATTGGACCTGTTTCCTCCTGGATCGTTCCTGTGGCCTGCTGCTCTGCATAGCTAAGTTCCACTTTGCTATTTTGTTTGCTGTTTTTTTCTTTCCAGCTTGTATATTTGTTTTTTCCTGCTTGCTGGAAGCTCTGGGACGCAGAGGGTGTACCTCCGTGCCGTTAGTTCGGTACGGAGGGTCTTTTTGCCCCCTTTGCGTGGTTTTTGTAGGGTTTTGTGTTGACCGCAAAGTTATCTTTCCTATCCTCGCTCTGTTTAGAAAGTCGGGCCTCACTTTGCTAAATCTATTTCATCTCTACGTTTGTCTTTTCATCTTAACTCACAGTCATTATATGTGGGGGCTGCCTTTTCCTTTGGGGTATTTCTCTGAGGCAAGGTAGGCTATTTTTCTATCTTTAGGCTAGCTAGTTTCTCAGGCCGTGCCGAGTTGCATAGGGAGCGTTAGGCGCAATCCACGGCTGCCTTTAGTGTGGTTGGAGAGGATTAGGGATTACGGTCAACAGAGTTCCCACGTCTCAGAGCTCGTTGTTTTTTGAGTTATTGCTAGGTCACTGTATGTGCGCTGACCTCTATGTCCATTGTGGTACTGAATTACCTTTCATAACAGGAGACCTCCTGAAGATGGCCTTCGTCTTCCCTATGGGCCTAGTCGAATTTAACCAGATGCCTTTCGGGCTGAAAAGTGTATCAGGGGCATTCCAATGCCTGATGTAGAGATGCTTGGGGGATCTGAACTTTGAAGCAACCTTGATATATCTTGATGACATTATCATCTACTCTTCCTCGTTCGAATATCATCTTATCCGGATAGAACAAGTGTTGGAGCGGCTTCAAAGACATGGGTTAAAAGTCAAACCCCGGAAGTGTCACTTGTTTAAGACAGAGATTGAATTTCTGGGACACATTGTTTCCAGTGCTGGAGTTTATCCCACCAGATAGTAGGTGTCTGCAGTGCAAAAGTGGCCCATTCCTACCAACCTGAGAGAGCTGAGAGCATTCCTGAAGCTGGTTGGATCATGCCACCACTGAACGAGTTACTACAAGGAACTGCAGGGGGAGTCAAGCGGCACCCAATCCAGTGAGGTCCTAGGCAAGACGAAGCTTTCCAGGCATTGAATATGGCACTGATGGATGCTCCCATCTAAGCTTACGCTGATCTCTCTCAGCCCTTCATGCTGTATACCAACGGAAGCCAGTATGGACTAGGGGTGGTGTTGGGTCAAGTGAAAGAGAAAGGGTGATCGCCTATGACTGCCGGTTGCTGAGAGAGAATGAAAAGAACCCCATAACTACAGTTGGTTTAAGCTGGAGTTGCTGGCACTGGTGTGAGCTATGACCAAAAAATTTGCAGAATACTTGTCTAGGTCAAACAAGATCTTCTACTGGCCCAAGTCTCAAAGCATGCATGCAGATGCTCTGTCTTGAGTCACTGAAGCGGGTCCAAAAAGAGATATGGATGAAGAACTCGAATGGTATGAAATTCCAGACTTCAAGCAGTTTGCCATGGCTGTAATAGCCACCCAAGAGTCTAGAGAAGAGTCCAGACCCACCTGGATCCTGGGTCGCCCCAGAGATGAGTATGTACACCTACAGCAGTATGATCTAAAATTAGCAGAGCTGAGGAAATGAGTCACCTTGGAACAAAGACCCAACCAGCAGGATAGGACTACTTTACCAGCAAGCCCTCATGCAGATCTTGGGCTAGTAGGAAAGGCTCTTCATGAAACATGGCTTGCTGTGTCAAATAATCCAGCTCACTCAAATTTGACGTTGCCAGGAACTTGGTGGCTTCAGAGGGGTTTGTGGTGCAGTTAGCTAATGAAGCACACGAGAAAGGTGCTCACTTTGGTGCTGAGAACACCTTTCGATAGCTGCAGTGGCTGGTCAGAGAGGCCTCCCGAAGATGTCACCGGTGCAAACTAAACAAACCTATGGAACAGAGGGCCCCTATCTAAGCCATCTGAACTGCCGCACCCTTGTAAGTGTTGATCAGGGCCACGGTCAGGGCATTCCTGCCCTTACTGCTGTATGGGGCCTGGTGAGCAGCAGTACTGAGGAGGGCCAACAGGTCTGGGTCCCCCGTTCTTTTGCTTCTGCTCACCGGGCCCCATTGTGCATTAAAATGGTGTGCGCAGCAGCGCTCACGTCGGTGCTTGGGCCCAGGAGCTTTCTCGGAGCTGTGCAGGGCCGTCTAACCTTGACAGCTGCGCAGCTCCTGCTCCCTCCACCTTCTGTGTACTGCCGGTCAGGTGATGGCGCGTACGCGATGACATGTACTGGACACTGGAAGCAGTGCTGAGCCTGCTGGGGATCACCTGTGAGGTAAGTGTGAAAAAACTTTTTGTTTTCTTTATAAAGTGAATTAAATTGCTGAGGAGAGGAGGCAATTGATAAAGTGTGGGGGACAGTAAAGGGGATTGCACATGATGAAGTGGGGGGAAAGGGGGACTGCAAATAATGAACTGGGTGTCACGCTGCAGCTATGCAGGTAACTGCAACTTCCACTAGATGGTAATAGAGTGGAAGGATAGTAACTAGTCTGCAAGAGCAGACCTGCAGTGCTGCAGCGAAGCTACCACCAGGTGGCAGCAGAATAGTCAAACAAGTCAAGTCAAAACCTAGACCGTCACGTAGTACAAAGGGAAAAAACAAGCACAGAGTCCGTGGAGAGCCAAAGTGTCAATACCAGATAAAAGGCAGAAGTACCAGGGACCAGAGGCAGCATCAAGTCAGAGTCAAAGCTAAGTCAAAACACCAGGAAATCCAACAGCAATCAGGAAACACTAAGACAGGACGGACAGAGAAGGAGGAACAGACACAGGCAAGGTCAGAAAGTGCAGCAGGACCAATCAGGGTACTACCAGAGTCCGATACACATGCCATAGGCAGAAAATATAACTGACACCACATGCAGGATGCAGCAGAGCTAAATAGCAAACCTGAACCAAGAATGAGGCAGAACAAAGTTAAGCCTTGACATGATCAGCCCGGGAAAAGAGCAGAAAGGATTCAAAACCCAGCCTGGATCATGACAGTGGGGAGGTAAAGGGGACTGAACATGATAAAGTGGGGGGAAGGTGGATTGCAAATGATGAAGTGGGGGTTGAGAGAGACTATACATGATAAAGTGGGGGTAAAGGGGGACTGCAGATGAAGTGGGTGGTAAGGGGGACTGCACATGATGATGTGGGGGAAAGGGGGACTGCACATGATAAAGTGAGGGGAGGTGAGGGGGCTGCATATGATGAAGTGGGGGGAGGGGGACTGCACATGATGAAGTGGGAGGGGGGAAGGGGACTGCACATGAAGTGGGGGGATAAGGGGGACTGCACATGATGAAGTGGGGGGAAGGGGACTGCACATAATGAAGTGGGGGTAAGGGGGACTGCACATGATGAAGTGGGGGGTGAGGGGGACTGTACATGATGAAGTGTTTCTGAGGGGAGACTGCAAATGAAATAAGAAGGGGATGATGGCTGCAAATTATGAAGCAAAGGTTACTGCAGATGAAGTGAGGGGGGATAAGGGACTGCAAATGAAGAAGTAAGGGGGACTGCAAATTAAAGTGGGGGAGGGGGCTGCAAATGATGGATTGAGTGTGAGGGATAGGGGACAGCAGTTGAATTGAAGGTGGGGGTTGGGAGAGCAATTGATGAATTGAAGGTGGGGCGTGGGGAGAGCAAATGAGCTGGGGAAGAGCAAATAATAATGAATTTTGAGGGTGGGGGAGTAAATGATGTATTGAATCTGGGGTAGAGCAGTTGATAATGAATAGAGGATGGGAGAGAAAGATATGACAATGAATTGGGGCAGAAGGGGCATGTAAATATAATGAATCGGGGGAGCGAGAGGTACATAGTGGGGGGCATTGAGAATGCAGTGACTAGTAATGAATTGGGGGAAATAGTACAGGTACTAATTAATTTATATATTTATTAGGTGGGGAAAGTGGCTGTGTATACTTAGTGTGGGCACAGTGGCAGATTATAATTTATATTTGGAATGGTGGGTTGCATAATAACCATTTATATATTAATGGTGGGTGCATGTCTGTATTCAGATGTGTAGTGTAAAAGAAAGGAAAAATGTGCTCTAGAAGTGGGGCGCTAGATAGCTATGTGGTATTTTATGCAGAGACAAGGCCTGGCTGGAAGAAGTGATGGCGGTCTGCGCTGGATGAAAAGGAAAAGCAAAGATGAAGGACTTCAGCTAGAGATGTCACTGGTGAGTCAGAGTGTTACCTGTACATTGACACTATACACTGTATACTATATACAGAGGTCTTGTGTATAATGTCACTAGTGATCACTGTATTATGTGTACAATGACACTGTATACTATGTACAGAGCTCCTGTGTATAATGTCACTAGTGATCACTGTATTATGTGTACAATGACACTGTATACTATGTACAGAGCTCCTGTGTATAATGTCATCGGTGATCGCTGTATTACCTGTACAGTGACACTATATGCAGAGCTCCTGTGCATAATGTAACGGGTGATCACTGTATTACCTGTACACTGACAGTAAATTCAGATTCTTTGCTCAGTATTGAGTAGAAGCACCATTTTGAACTAGTACAGCCATCAGTCTTCTTGGGAATGATGCAACAAGTTTTTCACCCCTGGATTTGGGGATCCTCTGCCATTCTTCCTTGCAGATCCTCTTCAGTTCCGTCAGGTTGGATGGTGAATGTTGGTGGACGCCATTTTCAGGTCTCTCCAGAGATGCTAAATCGGGTTTAGGTCAGGGCTCTGGCTGGGCCAGTCAAGAATGGTCACATAGTTGTTCTGAAGCCGCTCCTTTGTTATTTTAGCACTCTGGAAGAGGTTTTCATCCAGGATATCTCTGTACTTGGCCACATTCATGTTTCCTTTAATGAAGACTAGTCATCATGTCCCTGCAGCTGAAAAACACCCTCATAGCATGATGCTGCCACCACCATGTTTCACTGTTGGGATTGTATTGAGCAGGTGATGAGCAGTGCCTGGTTTTCTCCACACATACCGCTTAGAATTATCACCCAAACGGTTTTATATAGACAGGTACACGCCTTTCCAAATCAAGTCCTATCAGTTTAAAGGGAACCCGTCACCCCCAAAATCGAAGGTGAGCTAAGCCCACCGGCATCAGGGGCCTATCTACAGCATTATGGAATGCTGTCGATAAGCCCCCGATGTATCCTGAAAGATGAGAAAAATAGGTTAGATTATACTCACCCTGGGGCAGTCCCGCTGCGGTCCGGTCCGATGGGCGTCACGGTCCGGTCCAGCGCCTCCCATCTTCTTACGATGACGTCCTCTTCTTGTCTTCACGCTGCGGCTCCAGCGCAGGCGTACTTTGTCTGCCCTGTTGAGGGCAGAGCAAAGTACTGCAGTGCGCAGGCGCCGGGAAAGATCAGAGGCCCAGCGCCTGCACACTGCAGTACTTTGCTCTGCCCTCAACAGGGCAGACAAAGTACGCCTGCGCTGGAGCCGCAGCAGGAAGACAAGAAGAGGACGTCATCGTAAGAAGATGGGAGGCCCCGGACCGGATCGTGACGCCCATTGGATCGGACCGCCCCTGGGTGAGTATAATCTAACCTCTTTTTCTCATCTTTCAGGTTACATCGGGGGCTTATCTACAGCATTACAGAATGCTGTAGATAAGCCCCTGATGCCGGTGGGCTTAGCTCACCTTTGATTTTGGGGGTGAAAGGTTCCCTTTAAACACAGCTGGACTCCAATGACGGAGTAGAACCATCTCAAGGAGGATTACAAGCAAATGGATAGCATGTGACTTAAATATGAGTGTCTGAGCAAAGGGTCTGAATACTTCTGACTAGTGATGGGCGAGTACACTCGTTGCTCGGCTTTTCCCGAGCACACTCGGGTGGTCTCCGAGTATTTGTAACTGCTCGGAGATTTCTTTTTTGTTGACGCAGCTGCATGATTTATGGCTGCTAGCCAGCCTGAGTACATGTGGGGGTTGCCTGGTTGCTAGGGAATCCCCACATGTAATCAAGCTGTCTAGTAGCCGCAAATCATGCAGCTGCTGCAAGGAAAACTAAATCTCCGAGCAGTCACAAATACTCGGACACCACCCGAGCATTCTCGGGAAAACCAGAGTAACGAGTATACTCACTCATCACTACTGATGACCATGTGATAGTTCAGTTTTTCTTTTTTTATTAAATTTGCAAAAATTTCTACATTTCTGTTTTTTTTTTCAGTCAAGATGGGGTGCAGAGTGCACATTAATGTGAAAAAATTAACTTTTTTGAATTTACCAAATGGCTGCGATGAAACAAAAGAGTGAAAAATTTAAAGGGGTCTGAATACATTCCGCACCCGCTGTAATGTCACTTAGTATTGTGTTTTTGTTTTTATTAACGATCAGTATTGTAGTATTCAGTCACTATGTGGTGGTAGAGAACTCATAAAGTCCTATGGCTTCCAGTACCATCTATATGCGGATGACACTCAGATCTACCTCTCTGGCCCAGCTGTCACCTCTCTGCTCTCCAGAATCCCGGAGTGTCTATCAGCCGCAGCGTCAGACTGGAGCACCTTGGGCCCACCAGAGAAAATCATTCTTGGGGCCCACTAAGTAGCTACATAGAAATAAATACAAGACCACCAATTGTGCTATATACTACGTGGCTGTGCAATATACTACATGGCTGTGCTATATACTACGTGGCTGTGTTATATACCACGTGGCTGTGCTATATACTACATGGGCTGTGTTATATGCTATGTGGGCTGTGAGACTCTTTCACCTGGGGCTCTCAAAAACCTAGAGCTGGCCCTGGCTTCACTGATTGGTCGTGCCCGGTTGCGAACAATCAGCGACAGACGCAGTCCGGCCGCGAATTGGCGCGGGATTTGAACCACGCTTCGCTAATTGATTGCACCCAGCGCGCCGAATCCTGTGTATTCATTGCATTATTCTGAAATCTACATAAATAAACTGCATACATATTGTAGAATACCCGATGCATTAGAATCGGGCCACCATCTAGTACAGAGGTCTCCAACTCGAGGCCTCGAGGGCCGCCAACAGTGCAGGTTTTCAGGATTTCCTTAGTATTGCACAGGGGTTGGAATCATCACCTGTGCAGATGATCACATTACCACCGATGCAATACTAAAGAAATCCTGAAAACCTGCACTGTTGGCGGCCCTCGAGGCCTGGAGTTGGGGACCCCTGATCTAGTATAAATATATATATATATATTTATACTAGATGGTGGCCCGATTCTAACGCATCGGGTATTCTAGAATATGCATGGCCACGTAGTATATGGCCCAGCCACATAGTATATTGCCCAGCCACGTAGTATATTGCCCAGCCACATAGTACATTGCCCAGACACGTAGTATATTGCCCAGCGACGTAGTATATTGCCCAGCCACGTAGTATATTGCCCAGCCACATAGTATATTTCCCAGCCACGTAGTATATTGCCCAGTCACGTAGTATATTGCCCAGCCACGTAGTATATTGGCAAGCCACGTAGTATATGGCCCAGCCACATAGTATATTGCCCAGCCACGTAGTATATTGCCCAGCCACATAGTACATTGCCCAGACACGTAGTATATTGCCCAGCCACGTAGTATATTGCCCAGCCACATAGTATATTTCCCAGCCACGTAGTATATTGCCCAGTCACGTAGTATATTGCCCAGCCACGTAGTATATTGCGCAGCCACGTAGTATATTGCGCAGCCACGTAGTATATTGCCCAGCCACGTAGTATATTGCCCAGCCACGGAGTATATTGCCCAGCCACGGAGTATATTGCCCAGCCACGCAGTATATTGCCCAGCCACGGAGTATATTGCCCAGCCACGTAGTATATTGCCCAGTGATGTAGTATACAGCACAGAGCCACGTAGTATATTGCGCAGCCACGTAGTATATTGCGTAGCCACGTAGTATATTGCCCAGCCACGTAGTATATTGCCCAGCTACGTAGTATATTGCCCAGTGATGTAGTATACAGCACAGAGCCACGTAGTATATTGCCCAGCCACGTAGTATATTGCCCAGTGATGTAGTATACAGCACAGAGCCACGTAGTATATTGCGCAGCCACGTAGTATATTGCGCAGCCACGTAGTATATTGCATAGCCACGTAGTATATTGCCCAGCCACGTAGTATATTGCCCAGCCACGTAGTATATTGCCCAGTGATGTAGTATACAGCACAGAGCCACGTAGTATATTGCCCAGCCACGTAGTATATTGCCCAGTGATGTAGTATGCAAAACAGAGCCACGTAGTATATTGCCCAGCCACGTAGTATATTGCCCAATGATGTAGTATACAGCACAGAGCCATGTAGTATATTGCCCCGTTACGTAGTATATTGCCCAGCCACGTAGTATATTGCCCAGTGATGTAGTATACAGCACAGAGCCACGTAGTATATTGCCCAGTGATGTAGTATACAGCACAGAGCCACGTAGTATATTGCCCAGTGATGTAGTATACAGCACAGAGCCACGTAGTATATTGCCCAGTGACGTAGTATATTGCCCAGTGATGTAGTATACAGCACAGAGCCACGTAGTATATTGCCCAGTGACGTAGTATATTACCAAGCCACGTATGTCACAGGTTAAAAAATAAAAAATAAACATACTCACCTAACGATCTGAGGGCCCCTTGTAGTTTAACATACTCACCATTCTGGTCGCTGCTTCTCAGCGTCCTGTCTCTCCGCCTCCTGGGATCCAAGGGCGCCGTGCCGATGGGCACGTGGCTGCTGCCATCTTCCGTTCCCAGGATGCTTTGCGAAATTACCCAGATGAGTTAGCTAGGTCTTCTGGGTAATTTTGCAAAGCATCGCTGGGAAAGGAAGATGGCGGCAGGCGCCTCAGCAGACTACGGAGGGTGAGTATAGCAGTTTTTTTAAATTTTTTTAACATTACTTTTTTTTACTATTGATGCCGCATAGGCAGCATCAATAGTAAAAGGTTGGGAGGCACACAGGGTTAATAGTGGCGGTAACGGAGTGCGTTACCCGTGGCATAACGCGGTCCGTTACCGCCAGCATTAACCCTGTGTTAGCGATCACCGGAGGGGAGTATGGAGCGGGCGCCGGGGACAGTGACTGCGGGGAGCGGAGCGCCGGGGATACTGACTGCGAGGAGCGGGGAGCATGGAGCGGAGCGCCGGGGACACTGCGGGGAGTATATAGCAGAGCGCCAGGGACACTGCGGGGACTATATAGCAGAGCGCCGGGGACACTGCAGGGACTATATAGCAGAGCGCCAGGGACACTGCGGGGACTATATAGCGGTGCGCCGGGGACACTGCGGGGACCATATAGCAGAGCGCCGGGGACACTGCGGGGAGTATATAGCAGAGCGCCGGGGACACTGCGGGGACTATATAGCAGAGCGCCGGGTACACTGCAGGGACTATATAGCAGAGCGCCGGGGACACTGCGGGGACTATATAGCAGAGCGCCGGGGACACTGCGGGGACTATATAGCGGTGCGCCGGGGACACTGCGGGGACTATATAGCAGAGCGCCGGGGACACTGCGGGGAGTATATAGCAGAGCGCCGGGGACACTGCGGGGACTATATAGCAGAGCGCCGGGTACACTGCAGGGACTATATAGCAGAGCGCCGGGGACACTGCGGGGACTATATAGCAGAGCGCCGGGGACACTGCGGGGACTATATAGCGGTGTGCCGGGGACACTGCGGGGACTATATAGCGGTGCGCCGGGGACACTGCGGGGACTATATAGCAGAGCGCCGGGGACACTGCGGGGAGTATATAGCAGAGTGCCGGGGACACTGCGGGGACTATATAGCAGAGCGCCGGGTACACTGCAGGGACTATATAGCAGAGCGCCGGGGACACTGCGGGGACTATATAGCAGAGCGCCGGGGACACTGCGGGGACTATATAGCAGAGCGCCGGGGACACTGCAGGGACTATATAGCAGAGCGCCGGGGACACTGCGGGGACTATATAGCAGAGCGCCGGGGACACTGCGGGGACTATATAGCGGTGCGCCGGGGACACTGCGGGGACTATATAGCGGTGCGCCGGGGACACTGCGGGGAGTATGGAGCGGGCGCTGGGGACACTGCGGGAGACGGGGGGGGGGGGGGAATGGATCTGGCACCGGCCACTGACTGCGGGGAGTAAGGAACGGCCATTTTGCTGCCAGACTGTGCCCATCGCTGATTGGTCGTTGCTGTTTTGCGGCAACCAATCAGCGACTTGGATTTCCATGATAGACAGAGGCCGCGACCAATGAATATCCGTGACAGACAGACAGAGAGAAGGACAGACGGAAGTACCTCTTAGACAATTATATAGTAGTTATATATACACTACCGTTCAAAAGTTTAGGGTCACCCAGACAATTTTGTGTTTTCCATGAAAACTCATGCTTTTATTAATCAAATGAGTTGCCAAATGAATGTAAAATCTAGTCCAGACATTGACAAGGTTTGAAAAAAAGATTTTTATTTGAAATAATAATTTTCTCCTTTAAACTTTGCTTTCGTCAAAGAATGTTCCCTTTGCAGCAATTCCAGCATTGCAGACCTTTGGCATTCTAGCAGTTAATTTGCTGAGGTCATCTGGAGAAATTTCCCCCCATGCTTCCAGCAGCCTCTCCACAAGTTGGTTTGGTTGATGGCACTTTTTTGCACCATACGGTCAAGCTGCTCCTACAACAGCTCAATGGGGTTGAGATCTGGTGACTGCGCTGGCCACTCCATTACAGATAGATACCAGCTGCCGCCTTCTTCCCTAAATAGTTCTTGCATAATTTCGAGTTCTTGCATCTCCTGCGGGCGGCATGTATTGCAGTACAGGGAGCAAACGGGTGCTTGTGCCACAATACATTTCAGCTGAGTGTGTGTCCTCTGTGCTTTACACCCCTGGGGGAGGAGTAATTCAGAGCTCATGAATACAGAGGACTACTAGTCTTCTAGTGATAATCTCCTGCTGATAAAACTGTGATTTTTATTCAAACATCTGTGAGCAGCCCAGTAAGTCATACATCACTGGAATCAGCATTTACATTATGCTGCTCTCAGATTAGGAGGGGCAAAAACCGGTTGACCTATCCCCTTTAAGAAAAAAATAAATTACATTGTCCCTAAAAGTGAACCAACCCTTCAATGCACAAGAAATCTTCCAAAAACATTGGTTTCCATGATTTATTCCAGGAGCCTTTGGATAGTTTACAAGTATGATAATATACCCCCCATCATTCAGCGATGACCACCTTGGGGAACTTTTGGGCAAAACAATCTCCTTTCCAGCTATAGTTTGTCAGATGGAGTAGAGGAATGGAAAACGTGTAGCTTTAATCATAAGTTTTGAGGGATAATCTTATGAAAATTGGCTTTTTTCAGCAAGAACAGACCCTTTGGACCATATTGGTTGTCACTCTGACCGTGACCAACATCAGCATTTGGTAAACCAAGGCAAGTGCTGGGACCCATTCTGCTCAGGTTTCAATTTGTGACATCCGCACTGCAGGTATGGAGAAAGCTCAGGAGCTGAACCCATTTCCACATGACGCCGGGGTCGGCTGTGTTATACAGCTGGCACCCGAGTCTAAATGCTGCAATCAAAGCCAAAGCTCTGACAGCAAGGATTTAACCTCGTAGAAACCACTGTGATTGTGGCATTTATGAGGATGGAAATAAAGGAAGATATTAAAAAAGTAAGAAAATATAAATATATATTAAGTTTTGGCAATGTAAAAAAATAAAAATAAAATAAAATTGCCATATTTGGTGTTACCGCGTGGGAGTTCATCTGAGCTAATAAAGTATCATAATATTTATCACAAATGCGTGATCCAAAATGGAAGAATCGCCATTTTTTGGGGATCATTTCGGAATAAAAAGAGATTGGAAAGTCAATAGACTAATAAAATATATAAAAAAAACAATAAAAAAAAAACCAACAACAAAATGGACCCCCCCAAAAAATGGAAAAATAAAATTCTGGCTCCTGAAAAGCGGGGAGGAAAAAAAAATAAAACTAAATTATTCTCAAGAAAAAGTTGTCACAGACCTAGCTCTTAGCTTTGGCTTTGCCATTGACGCGTCCGAGAACCTTCACACACAAATCGGTTAGTTTTTCCCCCTGAAATTTGGTAAAACCGCAGCGATTTAGGCTACTTTACACTAGCGTCGGTACGGGCCCATCGCAGTGTGTCGGGCCGACGTACCGACGCATGGTGAGAGCTGGCTCAGGGATAGGAAACCAATGGTGGTTATTAATGGAGCACACTCGGACTGGCTAGCGGTTAGCAGTGGGGGTACCACAGGGGTCAGTATTGGGCCCTCTTCTTTTTAACATATTTATTAATGACCTTGTAGGGGGCATACAGAGTAGAATTTCAATATTTGCAGATGACACTAAACTCTGCAGGGTAATCAATACAGGGGAGGACAATTTTATATTACAGGATGATTTATGTAAACTAGAAGCTTGGGCTGATAAATGGCAAATGAGCTTTAATGGGGATAAATGTAAGGTCATGCACTTGGGTAGAAGTAATAAGATGTATAATTATGTGCTTAATTCTAAAACTCTGGGCAAAACCGTCAATGAAAAAGACATGGGTGTATGGGTGGATGACAAACACATATTCAGTGGCCAGTGTCAGGCAGCTGCTACAAAGGCAAATAAAATAATGGGATGCATTAAAAGAGGCATAGATGCTCATGAGGAGAACATAATTTTACCTCTATACAAGTCACTAGTTCGACCACACTTAGAATACTGTGTACAGTTCTGGTCTCCGGTGTATAAGAAAGACATAGCTGAACTGGAGCGGGTGCAGAGAAGAGCGACCAAGGTTATTAGAGGACTGGGGGGTCTGCAATACCAAGATAGGTTATTATGCAGCGCCCCAGAGATCTGGTCGTTGCAGTATGACACTCTGCCACTAAGGGGAGTGATGGTACGTCTGATGGCACTGAAGGAATTCTCCTGACCAGATTATACCTGAAAAACCGATTAGTGACATTGATACCCCATCGGATGAAAAGTCGAACACAGATCTTCCCAGCCCAGGAAGTGTTCGCAACCAACTGATGCCTTGCAACCTACTGTCGCGAGGATAAACCTCGGAAACCTGAAACTGTAAATAGTTAACTAACTGTCTCTTGCTCTTTTTCTACTTAAAACCCGTAGGGGTTAGAGAGAGAGTCCTCCTGAGAACTGTAGAAAGATGGTCGGTACAATGACAGTAGGCCCAGCCCAGGAGCTAGGCGGTCCTGCATTGGGGAAGTTAGAACGGAAAGAAAAGTTGAGTTATTTATATAGCATTTTATAGTAGGCCTTTAGTGGGTTCAGCGTATACGCCCTTAAAGGAAAAGTTAACTTATTGTTCAAAAGTTTGCACTTGGTAGAATACCCGGCTGGGTACTGAGAGTTATTTATAGTCAACATGTTATTTAAAAATATTTATTTTTGTTTGTAACGTTCAAGTGTCCTCACCTCCCATAAAGGGAAGCATTGTTCTATTTACTTGTTTTAGCATTTCAAAAATTTTGTTTGTCTTTTGCTGCTATGTATTGTTGTTCTTCTTCCCTGTCCAGGAGTACTGGATTTAACCGGGGGGGAGTGCAGCGCCCCAGAGACCTGGTCGTTGCAGTATGACACTCTGCCACTAAGGGGAGCAGCGGTGCGTCTGATGGCACTGAAGGAGTTCTCCTGACCAGGTATCACCAGAACACATTACACTTCACACTCCAGCCACTAGGGGGAGCAAAAGGCTTTATTTATTGGGCCACTCCTCACACTGGTAAAACTAGGGGTTGGGGAGGAAGTTGGTCAGAAGCTGACTGGGTTGGATTCAGGCAACATCCCGTGGCAGGGGGTGTTGCAGGGAGAAGACACAGGGGGGTCCCTGTCAGGCGTGGGAACCTGGCAGGTGCTTAGCGAACAGAACAGAACGTTACGGAGCCGCGCCTGCACTACCTTGCAGCGGTATCCTAAGAAAGAGACAAGAAAGGAAGGATATTGTGGAACAGTGTAAACGAGATCAAGCAAAAAGGAGAACCAGTAGGAGTTGTGCCGTGAGACCGAGGCAACATCCTACTGAGGCGTGTAGCCGGTGGCCGGAACACCGCGGGAGTAACTGACTCTAGGCCTTACTTCAAACTCCGCAGGACAGTTAATTATAGGTTGGCTGTCTACCTTAAATTTCCTAAGAAAGAAAAAAAACACAAGGCGCCCCCAATGTGTCTCACTATATTTGAAAGAATACAATCCTTTGCGGGAAATGTGCTCACCTATTTCAGTTGTGAACCAAAGGTCATAACTCCCATGAAGGCATAACCGTAGCAGCAGGTCTCCACAAAAATCCAAAAGGATATTGAGGGTAGTAGTCTTGGGCGAACTGAAGACCGCGCTCACGAGGTAGATTTTAGGTTTTTTATTGAAGCCTACGCGTTTCAAGAGCTTTCTTACTCTCTTCTTCAGGGCATATAAGCTCTTGAAACGCGTAGGCTTCAATAAAAAACCTAAAATCTACCTCGTGAGCGCGGTCTTCAGTTCGCCCAAAATTTCCTAAGAAGACATAGGGGGCAACAGTGGGAGAGGGGCGTCTCTAGGGTCCCGGAAGACCTCCAGGCCTTCCCGTCATACGGGTGCGTCCTAGCCAAAACATACTGGGGGACGAGAAACTAGCAACATCTGGAACTAAAGAGAGAGAGAGAGCTGTAGAGAACGAACGAACGAGAGCAGCAGTTGTGAGGACTATTCCGAATGCTCAGCAGGGTAGCACTACAACACACAGGCGCTAGTGGTAGGCAACGATTTCCATCTGCGAGGGAAACTCTGGAAGTGCCCATCAGACCGGCCTGTCTCTGATAGCCTGGTTGAACGTGCTCTGGATTGAGGATCCTGAAGTCTTCAGTAAAGGGGTAAAGAGACTGCAACCCTGTGTCCTCGTTATTGTCTGCACCTCACACCATCACCATCCACCTTACTGGGAAGCCCTGGGGACACACTTCACCTGTGGGAAGGTATACCATCTAGCTGCCATTCCATCACCCCAGCGGACCCCACAGCAGCGTTGGTCACCCTGACCGAACACCACAGGTGGCATCACGAACCTCTGACAGACGGCATCACCTTTATTGGACGCCCCTTAGCAGGGTCGTGGACCGGGTCTAGCCACCGTGACAGCCTCAGAACCGAACCAAAGAGGCCCGGTACCGAGAACTCGTGGCCCTGTGTCTGGGGGCGATCCAATTACACTTGGGGCTATTTAGTTTGGGAAAACGAAGACTAAGGGGTGATCTTATTTTAATGTATAAATATATGAGGGGACAGTACAAAGACCTTTCTGATGATACTCATAGACCTGAAACAGGGACAAGGGGGCATCCTCTACGTCTGGAGGGAAAAAGGTTTAAGCATAATAACAGACGCGGATTCTTTACTGTAAGAGCAGTGAGACTATGGAACTCTCTGCCGTATGATGTTGTAATGAGTGATTCATTACTTAAATTTAAGAGGGGACTGGATACCTTTCTGGAAAAGTATAATGTTACAGGGTATATACACTAGATTCCTCGATAGGGTGTTGATCCAGGGAACTAGTCTGATTGCCGTATGTGGAGTTGGGAAGGAATTTTTTTCCCCAATGTGGAGCTTACTATTTGCCACATGGTTTTTTTTGCCTTCCTGTGGATCAACATGTTAGGGCATGTTAGGTTAGGCTATGGGTTGAACTAGATGGACTTAAAGTCTTCCTTCAACCTTAATAACTATGTAACTATATATATGTAAAATCACAACGGGGCAGCGGATGCAGTTTTACAACGCATCCGCTGCCCCATTGTAAGGTCCGGGGAGGAGGGGGCGGAGTTCCAGCCGAGCATGCTCGGTCGGAAAAAGTGGAACCGACGGACAAAAAAACGTTGCATGCAAGGTTTTTTGTCCCGACGGACTGCAAAAACACGTCGCATCCGTCGCACGACGGATGCAACGTGTGGCAATCCGTCGCAAGGCGTCGCTAATGAAAATCTATGGAGAAAAAACGGATCCTCCGCCTACTGCCTCACCAACACCGGAGCTACCGCCTCACCAACACCGGAGCTACCGCCTCACCAACACCGGAGCTCCTGCAACCCTCAACCTACTGTCTCCTTCCCCATAATCCTGTAGAATGTAAGCCCGCAAGGGCAGGGTCCTCGCCCCTCTGTATCAGTCCGTCATTGTTAGTTTGTTTACTGTAAGTGATATCTGTAACTTGTATGTAACCCCTTCTCATGTACAGCACCATGGAATCAATGGTGCTATATAAATAAATAATAATAATAAGAATAATCCTGCAGGCAACTTTGCAGGATGCGTTTTTTTCTCCAAAACGACGCATTGTGACGTGCGTCGAACGACGCTAGTGTGAAAGTAGCCTTACTGTAAAACCGTCAGATCTGCAGCAACGTGTGAATACGCCCTAAGTCGCTCTATCCTACTTTTGAGAGCAATCCTCTCTCGGCCCTCATTTTCTGCTTTTCTCGGCCACGTCTTTGGGCAGAAACACCCAGTTGCTGGTCAAAAAAATGGTGGCAGACCACTAGTTAATCTGTCCAACGTGCGCCTTACAACATGGCGGGAAGACATTTAGTGAGCTACGCCCACTTTCACGAACACCAGCCAATCGCAGTTGCTGCTCAGATCTCGCTGACCAATAAGATAAGACAGGTAAATTCGCTACCTGAGGCGATCCGGCCCAGCCTCCTCTGGTGCCGCACACGCACGGCGGGCTCCGGTTTACCTCAGTGTTAGGAGTCTGGGGAGAAATAAACCTGCGTCATGGTTGCCGCTAACTACGTCAGTCGTACTTATGTACTATGGAAGACGCGAGCGGGGAACTAGCGGGGGATCCCTCGTGATGCTTTATAGCAGTCACAAATTATAGCACCGAGCGCCCGTTGTGAACCAATGACACTACAGCGTGTGGTAATAATCGTGAGTGGGCGCGCGGCCGTTTTTCTCCGTCACCCGCGTGACGTCACCGCCTATGTGTTGTAATGACAACTAGTGGCGCGAGGCCAGGCTGAGGTCGGTTTCTTATTCAGCCATTTTTGACTATTTGTCCACTTTGATGCCAGTTCTAATGCCCGGAACCCGTTTGGACCCGGAATTTGATGCAGGAAGTTGGGGCATCAATATCTGTGTAATGGCGGTATCAAAGTCATTTAACCCTTTCAATAACGCCCCATTCCGTGCCCACTTTGATGCCCTTTTTTTGTGCCAGTTTTATACATTTTGCAGCTGCTTTTAAGTGTATTCACATCAGGGCGCCTCGCTGCATTGTATCTTATTATGTATTTTTTTTTTCGGTTGTTGAACCAGTAAAAAACCCCAAAAAGAAACAGAAAAAAAAAAAAGAATGCCGAAGAAACCAAGTTCAGCATTGTGAGGAGGAGGAGGAGGAGGAGGAGGAGGAATGGGGGTGTAGGCTGCGGTGTTGCCAATAAAGCTGGTTGATAGGAAAAAAATGCATTGTTGCTCATGTGGTAGGGGATCATGTGCTCAGCTAGTCATGTGACTTTCTTCTTCCTTAGGCGGCACCACAGAGGAGGAGGAGGAGGAGGAGAAGGAGAGATGGCCACCGTGCTGGACATCAAAATCAAGAGGGCCAACAAGGTCTACAGAGAGGGGGTAAGAGCAGAGGAGCCCCCCAGGATGCAAATCACCCTCCTCTGCAAAACTACATCTCCCAGCATGCCTTGTTCCCTGCTGAAGTGGTAATTCTGGGGGTTGTAGTCCCACCAGAGCAGAAGATGAGTGCAGGGTATGATGCTTCAGACATTAACCCCTTACCGCCACAGCCAGGTTTTCTTTTTTGCTTTCTCCTAGGACCCATGTCTCCCCCCCCCCCCTCTCCTGAGACAGGTTTATGTCCCATCAAAAAATATAAATATCTTTTCTTGCATTGACCATTTTCTTTTCTGAGAGTTTTTTTTTTTGTTTTTGTTTTTTTTTTTATACCAAATTTGGGCACATAAATAACTTTTTAGCGGTGACAACCAAAAAACTGTAACCTTTTGCATTTTTTTTTCCCCAGCGTACGGATTAAAAATTTTATATTTTATTTACAAGCCGATACTGAATAATTATATATATATATATATATATATTTTTTTTTTTTAATAATGTAGTTTTATTTTTATTCTGCCACCGATCACTTGTACTATATACTGTGATGCTCCAGTATTGCAATATAAATAGTAAAATTGCTAATCTGGCTGGTCTTCATAGGAGCCCCAAATAACGAGGACCCTTCATTTGGCCCCCAGCTGCCACGGCAGACCATCTGCTCCCCACAATCTCATCATGGCGGGGATACGGGCACTGGATCAAGCTGCTTGTGAGGGATTGGCAGTGACGTCTAGAAGGTTGCACAGCAGCGATCGGACCCAGCTCTGGTTGCTGCTGTTAGCAGCAGGCGCTGGCTGTAGAATACAGCCGACTCCTGCCCTATATATAGAGAGTATCGCGTATTGAGAAGACCTATCCTTCCGTGAGAACAGAGCCGCTGACCGATGTACCCCCATACAGAATGCCGCCGCTCAGGTGCAGAATATCCCTTACGTTTTGCCGTAAAAATATTGCGGTTTGTGCCGCCACCTGCTGTTCTCTTTTTGCCATTGCTCTTGATTTGTTATGTAACTTGTCACCGACAGGAGGTGTTATCCGGAGTGGTCGTCGTCACCAGCAAAGATGCGGTGCAGCACCAGGGGATCTGGCTGACCATGGAGGGCTCCGTCAGTCTGCAGCTCAGCGCCAAGAGCGTCGGCGTGTTTGAAGCTTTCTATAATTCGGTGAAGGTAAGACGTCTTCAGCCAAAGGGGAGGGGTCCGGAGCGTCATCCCTATGGCGGTATAATGGGCTTTTCCATGGTGTAAACCCCTTTACCCTGTGCCGTCTGATCCCCGGTGACTGCTGGGTTCCTCCGTGGCGGCACAGTCTGGGAATCCCGCGTGTGATATCTTGCGGTAATGTCATTGAGGCGTAAAGGAAACGATTCTTACTGATTTATTGCAGCCAATCCAGATCATCAGCAACACGGTAGAAATGGTGAAACCTGGGAAGATGCCCGGCGGGAAGACTGAAATCCCTTTTGAGTTCCCACTTGTCATCAAGAGCAACAAGGTTCTGTACGAGACGTACCACGGCGTGTTTGTGAACATTCAGGTGGGTGCTCGGCCGCACTAGGGGGGCGCACAGCAGAAAAGCCAAGGATGGGACCGATTTAGCATTTTTCTTTTCTGATCTCATTGTATCTGGATAATAGAATGGCGCCATTTCACAAACAACCTTGTTTTTTTTTTTTTTTATTTCACTCCTTTTGGATTTTATTTTATTCCCGTTTTTCAGTACATTATATGGTAAAATGAATGGGGTCGTTCCAACTCGATGCGCAAAAACAAAAACAAAAAATCCTAACACCGATGTGTGGAGAGAATTAAATAAAAAGTGCAAAAATTAAACCTTACCTTGTAATGACGGAGTTTAAAAAAAATAAATAAAAAAATAGGTAAATGAAACCATTTTGCAAATTTTAATTAAAAAAAAATCTCTGACAATTCCAGATGCTTTGTTACAGAGAGGATGTGAACCCGGCCGTAGTCTAGGACGGCGCTACATTTATGCATTACTGCTTTTTCTGTTGTACGGGCAGCTTTTCTTCTTACTGGATGTGAATGTAAATATAATTTCCATCCGGAGGCTGAACCCTTGTGCTGAGTGAATACGTCTCACAGCTGAGCATTCGTTACAGTGCATCCAGTCTGGCCCCTCAGATTAGAGTGGTAGTTTTGGGCTGACCCGTATATTTCTGCCCGCAGTATACTCTGCGCTGTGACATGAAGAGATCTCTGCTGGCCAAGGACCTGTCGAAGAGCTGCGAGTTCATCATTCATTTACAAGTAAGTGTTCTGAGTGAGAGTGCAGCATCGCCACTGCCAGGACGGAGACATTTACCTAACGAGGCTGACCTGTAGATTCACGTCAATTAAAAAAACAAGGTTCTAACTTCTCGGGCCATTTCCCGTTGCCCGGGCGGTCACATAAGTTTATATTTTTTGACTGCAGCCTTCACTATTCCTTCAGAGCAAAAGATGATGATTGTCTGCAGCGGTCATGTGAGATAGCAATGTCATATAACCACTGGGGGACTCTGCACCAACGTCAGAGTAAATGATCGGTCCAGGCTTTAATAACATTCTCCCAGACACTTCCAATCACGGCTCGGCAGCTGATCCAGCAGTATTGACAGGCTCAGATGCTGCCGAGCTGTGATTGCCAGTGTTTGGGAGCGAGGAGTGGAAGCGCAGGACTCCAGAGGAAACTCTGAAGAAACTCCCCAGTTGGTCTGAAAAGCAGAGATTTCACATTCTGCGCTCCAAAAAGCAACAAATGTGATTTATCTCTGCAATGGAGCAACGCAGCGCAAAACTGAAAAGAACGTCAGAATCGGGGGAGCTCCGGGAGTTTTACAAAGTAATAACAGTTGTGGTTTTTTTGCTTCACCGTTGAGACAACACATCCACTTCTGATTTCTGTCTGGGCCTTGCTGATACAGAGATCCAATATGGCTGTAAACCACCAATGTTCCCACATTTACACAAAATCGCTGACCGGTAAAGTCCGATGGTGCTCAGATTGTGTCTGCCGCTGAGCCCGTAGTCTGTGGCGGGAAGAACGGCGCTGCATGCAGCATGATTTCTCCTGTCCGAGCGATCTTACGCGGTAATGACGTCTTCACCACGATGTGAGCCGACCCTTGTAGTGTAATTAATGGTGGTGCTGATGCCTCACCGGTGTATTACTATATAAACTCTCCTCTCTATAACCCCTCCAGAGGAAAAAATACAACCTCTATACAAAGTAGAAAACTTACTCAGACTGTGTAGCAGAAAAATAGGAAGTTTTTAACTAACTCTTGTACTATTCAAGGCAGGCATCCAGTAAAAATACTCCAAAAATATAGAGTAGTACAGATGGGAGCGTGAAGGAGGAGGGTGCGGATGAGCGAGCAGAAAGGATTGTGCGGAGAGGGATTAATGTATCTAAGGGATCAGGGAGGGTGGAACGAAAGACAGAGCAGGTGGAAACTTGGAGTGGGAAATAGTGCGGAAAGGGATCAGTGTATCTAAGTGATCAGGGAGGGTGGAAAGGGAGACAGTGCAGGTGGAAACTTGGAGTGGGAAATAGTGCGGAAAGAGATCAGTGGATCTAAGTGATCAGGGAGGGCGGAAAGGGAGACAGCAGGTGGAAACTTGGAGTGGGAAATAGTGCGGAAAGGGATCAGTGGATCTAAGTGACCAGGGAGGGCGGAGAAGAAGGTAGAGCGGATGTGAGTGCAGATCGAGGGAGGGAAAATTACACATTTATCAGCATCTGATGCGTGAGAGCAGCATCCTGATCACAGACCTTACATCCACATGAATTACTGGGAGGATCACGGGGGAAAAGACTGAAACATGGAGCCGGATGTGAACCAAATGTCGGCAAATGGAGAGTTGCAGACTAAAATCCTGGAGATAAAGTTGCACCCTCTTATGTAAAAATCACTTTTCTTTTTAAATTTTGGCTTTTAACATCTTGATAGGAGAGGACGGCTTATATGTACTGGCTGTGACTTTGGTTTTGGGGTAAATGGCGGATGCAGGGTCCGAGAGGATGGAGCGATTTCCCCGTGTCTTGCGTGGCTGGCCTGGGCCCGGCCCTTGGTATAACGCACTGCATCAGCTTTGTCTGGCTCGTCCCTTTAAGATGCAGCCAGACACTAAAGGATTCCTATAGGGCACAATATAGCCAAGCTGTGGCCATGTGTCGCCCCCTAGTGGACAGTGACTGCCCTCGCCAATAGATGCTTCCAAGAGAGGAATGTGAATGTATGTGCTGGGCGCTGAGGATGAAATATGGATGAGTACATCACCGTACCCAGGCACAGAGTCTTCTCGGTCTGTGCCCATAACGCTGTGGGCACACTGTGTGCCGCCATATAGTAACCTGACAGTAATGGAGAAGAACATCTCACATCCGGACACTGAGGGAGCGACTTATAATCTATGGCCAGGAATGAAGACGACGGTAAATACATTTACACAAAATGTACTGCAGCCGTGTGCACGCCAGCTATTGTCTGCTGTTATCAGCCTGTTCAGCCTTTTACGGTACAATGTGAAAAACTGCCAGGACGTAATAAATGAAAAGTTCCAGATGATAACATCTCTGCTTTCTGTCGGTGTTCTTTGCTTTTTATATATATATGTATATATATATATACTCAGTGTGTCCTTTTTTTTTTTTTTTTTTTTTTTCAGCACTTTGACTTATGATTTTCCCTGTTGGGTTAGCACACACACAAAAAAAAAACACTAAAAAATTGCTTAATTTCTGCTGCGGTTTTCTGGTCCTCTATTTCCCCGCCTGAGTAGAAAAATAAATTATCAAAAAAATCTTCCCATGAACATAACCATATGGCGTTCGCATCCTCTGGATGGAAGCGAAGATCTTTTTCATTCACTGATTGCAATCAGTGATCTTTAGGAATTGAAAGAAAACTTATAATTAGGAAGTTGTAGAAGTTTGTTTTATTTATTTTACAAGTTATTAAAGGAGAGTTCCCAAAATGGTAAGTTTCCCTATTAGTGATGAGCGAATATACTCGTTACTGGAGATTTCCCGAGCACGCTCTGTGTCCCCCGAGTATTTTTTTTAGTGCTTGAAAATTTAGTCCCTATCGTGTGTAGATGATCGCTCGCTATATTCTACGATATTACCTGGTAATGAAATCTGAACGCCTTTCCTCTGTCCAGTCAGTGTTGATTTTTTTTATTTTTCTTTCTGTATGTTAATCCTCCCATATTGATTTATTTTCTTTCTGTATTCCAGCCACAGAAGGGCAAACAGACCCCGAGCCCGGTCGACTTCACTATAACACCAGAGACTTTACAGAATGTTAAAGAGGTATGTGTGACATAGGACATCATGGCTGACTGCGGTTTACTGCTTTACGTCCAGTGGTGTTACCTCTGCAGTAATGATGAGCGAGCGTGCTGGGATAAGGTGTTATCTGGGCATGCTCAGGTACTGACCAAGTGACTTCGGCGTGCTCGAATAATAAGTTTGAGTCCCCGCGGCTGTTCGACACATGCAGGGATTACCTGTTTATTAGTTTGTGTTGCGGCTGTTGAACAGCCATGAGACATGCAGCCACGGGGACTTCAGCATAGTTTTCTAGCACGCCGAAGACACTGGGTTAGCACCAGAGCATGCTCAGATAACACCTGATCCGAGCACACTCCCTTATCACTAGTCCTCCAGACACAAATGTATTGTTGCCTACAGTGTAGTCAGGCGCTGACCTTCAGACGTCACGGTGTGAGGTCGGCGGCTGTGCGAGTGTGCGGAGCTCAGTGACTAGAATGGGGGGGGGGGATGGCTGCTGTAACTTATCTAGTCGTGCAGAAGACGCCACGAGCATAGCGGAGTTCTCGGTCCAACAGACATTGGTAGAATATTATTTAGGACAGAATTGCGTCAGGAAAAAGTTTCAAAGCCTCACTTGATCAGTAATATCAAACTTTATCCCAATAGTCATGACAGCACCATGAGAGCTGCACAGGAAGCCTGCAGTCGCAAAAAGGCGAAACCTCCCACCAGTCCTCAGGAGTTTCATGTCCTGAGATACAGACTTGTGGATTTCTAGGTGCTGTCTGGGATTTGTGGCAGAGCTAGTTGTATTTTTATTTCCCTGCTGCCTTCTTTCTGTTCCTGACTCCGCTCCGGTCGGTCTCCGGTTGATTGTGACCGGCCGAATCTCTTCAGTGTATACTGGGCGACTTCTCAATGTAAGTCAGAACGAGGGCAGGTTAAGGGTTAAATGACATTTTCCTAATCTGCTGCACAACAGTGGTGTCCAGTGCTGCCATCTGCTGGTGAGCAGATGGAAATGCAGCCCATAGATTTATAATTTTATTTTTTTTTTCCTATTAATATTTTAAGTGTGAATTTCAGCTGCACATTATATAGGTGACATATAAAGCGAATGTCGGGATTTATGGCAGATTGTAAAACCAGCTGTGCCGTTGCTGCCGCTCTGTGCCATGTATAGGAGATGTCACAACAGACGCGTCCAGGATCATTAGTGAGAACCTGACATGGAAGTCCTGACAGCGGTACTTTCCTTAGTAAGTGTGTGATCCGTGTGTCTTGCAGAGAGCCGCGCTGCCTCGATTTCTCATCAGAGGACATCTGGACTCCACCAACTGCGTCATCACTCAGCCCCTCACAGGAGAGCTGCAGGTCGACACGTCGGAGGTCGCCATCAAGAGTATCGAGCTGCAACTGGTGCGGGTGGAGACGTGCGGTGAGTGAGTGCTCACTGGGAATGGAGGGTGCGCGATCAGGAGACTGGTAAAACGGACTGTGGAGGATGGTCTGACCACAGGTCTCCTGACCAGATACAGCGTCATGTGAGTGCACCTCCCCATACTGCACAGACGTGTCGCTGCACGAGAGCCGCACGGCCAGTGGCTAAGTCCTACTGAACCGAACAACTCCTGCCCGATGTCAGATGTTCAGGTGCGAATGTATGATGCAGGGTTAGGCTGCCGTCACACTAGCAGTATTTGGTCAGTATTTTACATCAGTATTTGTAGCCAAAACCAGGGGTGGGTGATAAATACAGAAGTGGTGCATATGTTTCTATTATACTTTTCCTCTAATTGTTCCACTCCTGGTTTTGGCTTCCAAATACTGATGTAAAATACTGATCAAATACTGCTAGTGTGACGGCAGCCTTAGATGAGCCCGCGCCACGCACGGCAGCTTCCATCTGTGCTATACAGCCAGCACCCGCCTCTACCAGGGTCTCTGATCACTGCTCTTTAACCATTTACATGCTGCTGATCAATCTCTGATAGCGGAATATAAATTGTTTGCTTATGTGTGCGCTCCTGGTCATTTTCTCAGAAGTCTCTCATCCTGAAAAAGATGGAATAAAATGCGATCAAAACATCATGTTTGCCCAGAATTGGAACCAACAGAAGACTGTGTTTGCCCAGAATTGGAACCAACAGAAGACTGGGTTTGCCTAGAATTGGAACCAATAGAAGACCGTGTTTGCCCAGAATTGGAACCAACAGAAGACAGTGTTTGCCTAGAATTGGAACCAATAGAAGACCGTGTTTGCCCAGAATTGGAACCAACAGAAGACCGTGTTTGTCCAGAATTGGAACCAACAGAAGACCGTGTTTGCCTAGAATTGGAACCAATAGAAAACCGTATTTGTCCAGAATCGGAACCAATAGAAAACCGTGTTTGCCCATAATTGGAACCAGTAGAAAACAGTGTTTGCCCATAATTGGAACCAACAGAAGACCGTGTTTGCCCATAATTGGAACCAACAGAAGACCGTGTTTGCCCAGAATTGGAACCAATAGAAAACCGTGTTTGCCCAGAATCGGAACCAATAGAAAACCGTGTTTGCCCAGAATCGGAACCAATAGAAAACCGTGTTTGCCCAGAATCGGAACCAATTGAAAAGTGTTTGCCCATAATTGGAACCAACAGAAGACCGTGTTTGCCCAGAATCGGAACCAATAAAAAACTGTGTATGCCTAGAATTGGAACCAACAGAAGACCGTGTTTGCCTAGAATTGGAACCAATAGACCGTGTTTGCCTAGAATTGGAACCACTAGACTGTGTTTGCCCAGAATCGGAACCAATAGAAAACCGTGTTTGCCTATAATTGGAACCAACAGAAGACCGTGTTTGCCCATAATTGGAACCAACAGAAGACCGTGTTTGCCTAGAATTGGAACCAACAGAAGACCGTGTTTGCCTAGAATTGGAACCAATAGAAGACCGTGTTTGCCTAGAATTGGAACCAATAGAAGACCGTGTTTGCCCAGAATTGGAACCAACAGCAGACCGTGTTTGCCTAGAATTGGAACCAACAGAAGACCGTGTTTGCCTAGAATTGGAACCAACAGAAGACCGTGTTTGCCCATAATTGGAACCAATAGAAAACCGTGTTTGCCCAGAATCGGAACCAATAGAAAACTGTGTTTGCCTAGAATTGGAACCAACAGAAGACCGTGTTTGCCTAGAATTGGAACCAATAGAAGACCGTGTTTGCCTAAAATTGGAACCAATAGAAGACCGTGTTTGCCTAGAATTGGAACCAATAGAAGACCGTGTTTGCCCATAATTGGAACCAATAGAAAACCGTGTTTGCCCAGAATCGGAACCAATAGAAAACTGTGTTTGCCCAGAATCGGAACCAATAGAAAACTGTGTTTGCCTAGAATTGGAACCAACAGAAGACCGTGTTTGCCCAAAATTGGAACCAATAGAAGACCGTGTTTGCCTAGAATTGGAACCAACAGAAGACCGTGTTTGCCCAGAATTGGAACCAACAGAAGACAGCTTTTGCTCCGAATTGCAACCAATAGGAGCAACAGGTCACCAAACAAAAAACCAACCCTCGCACAGCTCCAAAAATGGGAGGAGGGAGAAACACATTCTGAATGTCAAAAAGTGGCTTTTTTTTTTTTTTATTACTGAAAAAAAGTCTACAAAAATATTAAATTGACTTTCAATCTTGTTAGGTCACAGTAAGTGCTGTATAAACAAAGTACAATTGCAGAATATTTTTTTTCCTTCACTATTTGACTTTTCTACCTCTTTTCTAGTTACATGCTGTAAAACTACAACTTGTCCTTCGAAAAGGACATCCTCATACGGCTAGGTGTATGGAAAGCAAAAAGTTATGGCTTTTTGGAAGATTGGGGGGGGGGGGGGGAGAAAGTTCAAGAATTAAAAAAACAAAGCGACCGATTTAGGAATGGGGAAAAATCACTTATATAGAGTTGCATGATAAAAGTGTGACTGCCGGCAGCTTGTAAGTATGAGTGCAGTCGCAATGGTATCAGTTGGGGTATACTCCCACTTACCGAAAAATTGTACCCTTGAAAGGAGTTACTCACCCCCCGTCAAAAAAAAGTCCATTTTTTTTTTTTTTTTTTTTTAATGCTTTGCTTCTATTTCCAGGTTGTGCGGAAGGCTACGCCAGGGATGCCACCGAAATACAGAATATTCAGATAGCGGAGGGCGATGTGTGCCGAGGTCTCCCCATTCCAATCTATATGGTATTTCCCAGATTATTCACCTGCCCGACTCTGGAAACTACCAACTTTAAAATAGGTCGGTTTTCCCATTGCCTCTGATATATGGCCGATCGCACGGGATTTGTACTGACGCAATGATGATTAATGTCTCCGCAGAGTTTGAAGTCAACATTGTGCTGGTTCTTCAGGACGATCATCTGATCACAGAGAACTTCCCTCTCAAGTTGTATAGAATATGACACAAACACTCGGGGTTCAATTCATTATTGTCGGGGTTTTTTTTTGGCTATTTTTCTTTTTTATTATGAAAAATTTAGATAAAAATAGTGAATTTTTGATTTTGCATAAAATCCATGAACCACGTGCTCCATTCTGAAGAATTGGATGGAAAAACCTCCACAAATATCGCAACATAAAAAAAAAAATAAAAAAAATAAACCCCTGCAAATAACGATCTGAGTCCTGAGTCCGGACAGCGGAGAAATCGCCAGTTATCACCAGCCTCCGTGCCCATCGTAGACTTCTCCACCCTCTCATTAAACACCGTTCACATTGTGGTGCAGTTTTCATACATTTCTATAGTAAAACTTGTATTTTCTGCTGCTGGTTTTGTGTTGTTTTTTTTTTTTAAATTTATATATATATTTTTTTATTGAAGATTATACAAAATAAGTTCCAGCCTAGAACTAATAGCTTTTCTCATTATTGCGGTCTGGCGTAGTTGACCTTAACATACCATGGGTCTAATATTAACTAGTGATGAGCGAGTGTGCTGGGATAAAGTGTTATCTGAGCATGCTCGGGTGCTAACCGAGGGTATTCAGTGTGCTCGAAAAATATGTTTGAGACCCCTCGGCTGCATGTGTCATGGCTGTTTGACAGTCACAACCCACGCAGGAATTGCCCAACAAACAGGATATCCATGTGTTGCAGCTGTCAAACAGCCTCTCCCCCACCTATATACCCATGGTATATACCCTGCCAGGAGTCGGGTCACATTGATGGACTATATATATTCAGATAAGCTTATTAATTGCCGATGAAATGTTGTGGGGAGGACGAGGCCTCGCTCCAATCCTCTTCCTATAGGGAAGGATATACTGTCCTCCACCAACAATGGCGATGAGGAGCACCTCCGGCTTAGGAACTGGGTGTATAAAGAGGAGATCTGCTCCTCGGGTCCTTAGAATCCCAGTCGGGGTAGGAGGATATTTCCTAAGTCTGGAAGCTGAGTATTTTTTTTAGTCCTCGGAGATTTAGCTTTTCTTGCCGCAGCTGAATGATTTACAGCTACTAGCCAGCTTGAGTACATGTGGGGATTCCCTAGTAACCAGGCAACCCCCACATGTACTTATGCTGGCTAGCAGATGTAAATCATTCAGCTGCGGCGCTGAAAACTAAATCTCCGAGCACTAAAAACTACTCTGAGGACCCCTGAACGAGAAATCTCGAGTAACGGGTATATTCGCTCATCACTAGTGTCCACCTCTACTAAGCGTATACTCCTGAAAATGGTGCACAGCTGTTCTCATCCACGGCCCCAAATCCCATTTTGCGGGAGATTCAGACGGGAGCCTGAATGCAATGTGACAGCGTCCTTATGCCATAAATGCTGGAAATGAAAACTCGTTTTGGTGGCTTTCCACACTGGAACGGAAAACGCTGTGACCTAGCAAGATGGAGCCCGAGTATTGCTCTGGTGTCTCCAAGGTCCTGCGAAAACTCTGAAACGGTGCGAACGATGGTGTTCAAAAATGATCAAATGATTATCTGCTAGCCAGTGGTGTAGAAGGGAAGCTGGCCAGGTCAGTAGTACTAGGCCTCACTCACACTGCCGTGTAACATGGCCATGTGCTATGGAAAAAACCGTCGGACAGCACTCGGCCCAGTGTTGTTGTAGCGGCCGCTCAGATCTGTGATTATTTCCTCAAGCCTCTTCCTGTGGGCGCATACGAGCCTCGGCTGAGTCTCACCCATACAAGTCTATGGGTGCGTGCGAAACTTTGAACTGCACTCTGATGCCATCCAAGTGCAGTCTGATAAACAGAGTCAATGGAGGAGATGGGGAAATTACTTGTGCTGCGATGCCTTCATGCAGGAGGATCTAAGCACCAACACCCGGGCTCATGGGAGCAGCAGATGCTATACGCTAATGTAGAAGTCCGGGAGTGCCGCCCCTGCCTCATCCCCGCGCCTCTGAACAGCGGTCAGCCTGTTTGACCCCATATGAAGGATGCTAAATGGGAGATGATCACGGCACAGACCTGTGGGAAGATGGAGGCTGAATATTCCACAACATATAGGAATGTAATGACATCGATTCTCCCCATATTCTTGCAGATATGACAAGGGGATATATTTAGCTCACATAGTTGTGTATGATTTTTTTTTTATGTGATACTTAAAGGCGGATATTTTTTGCAGTCTGCAGTTTTATTGTGTAGATACAGAAACCAAAAATGTCAATTTCAAGTCTATGCGGCCACATTGCGGATTCGTGTGCGGATTCTTCCGCACCGGTTTTGAAAAATACGCAGGTAACATGCACTGCGTTATGCCGCGGAATTCCTGCTTTTTTTTGTGTGGATTTCACCTGCGGTTTTACACCTGCGAAAAACGCTGCGGAATCCGCACAAAGAATTGACGTACTGCGGAATATATATCGCTGCGTTTCCGTGCGGTATTTTCCGCACCATCGGCACAGCGGATTTGGTTTTCCATAGGTTTACATGGAACTGTAAGCCGCATGGAAAACTGCTGCAGATTCGCAGGCAAATCCGCACCGTGTGCACATAGCCCAAAGGTTCATTGCCCCCATCCCCTGTATCCAGCAGTCCATGATCTTTGCAGAGAGGCGCCACTTTGTGCCAACTGTAGCGTCATCTCATCAACCACAAGTGCTAAGAGCATCACAGTGAAGCCAGGAAACAAAGCGATGGGATGAGCTCCCCCTACTGGTGGCTGCAGGTAACCAGAAATGGGATGAGGATCTGTAGCAGGAAAACTGGAGATCGGATCTTTATAGAAAAACATGTGCACAATGTATTCAGGCAGAAAAACCTATCAGAGCAGCGCCACAAACCCACCATCTTAAAGATGTCGTGACTACATACCCTAATACAATGTTCCCCCAACTCCAGTGCTCCAGAGCCACCAACAGATTACGTCTTCAGGATTTCCTTAGTATTGCTCATATAATGGAATTATCACCTGGGAAATCCTGAAAACATGACTTGTTGGAGAATCTCGGAAACTGGGAGTTGGGGAACATTGTGATTTTTTTTTTTTTAAGTGTAAAAATGTGGAGATTCAGCTGTTAAAATCCACATGAGGAACATCATATAAGCTTAATGAGCTTCCTATTGATTTCAAAGGAAAAACACCTGATAATTTTTTTTTTTTTTTACATTTTTCTTCACATTTTTGTGTGGAAAGATGCGATTCTTGGGGCCTTTGTCTGAAAATTGCTCCAAATTAAACAACTAAATAATAAGATGAAAAAAAAAAAGTTCCCATAAACAAATGCTATATAGAAATATAGAATTTTATACAAAATGGAACAGATACTCAGGCCAGTCTCACACGTCCAGATAATTCCGGTACCGGAATTATCCGTGTCCGTGAGCTCACGTAGTCCATCCGTGTGGCACACGTGCGGCAGCCGTGTGCCGACAGGGTACCACACGGAGCGTGCAGGAGACCGCGCTAGAGATAAGCGCAGTCCCCTGCATCTGGTGCTGAAGCCACCATTCACATCTTCTCTGCAGCAGCGTTTGCTGGAGAGAAGATATGAAAAATCTTTTTTTTTTTTTTTTTTTAGTGTTTAACCCCTTCATGACCGGGGGATTTTTCAATTTTCCGTGTTCATTTTTCGCTCCCCTCCTTCCCAGAGCCATAACTTTTTTATTTTTCCGTCAATTTGGCCATGTGAGGGCTTATTTTTTGCGGGACGAGTTGTACTTTTGAACGACATCATTGGTTTTAGCATGTCGTGTACTAGAAAACGGGAAAAAAATTCCAAGTGCGGTGAAATTGCAAAAAAAGTGCAATCACACACTTGTTTTTTGTTTGGCTTTTTTGCTAGGTTCACTAAATGCTAAAACTGACCTGCCATTATGATTCTCCAGGTCATTACGAGTTCATAGACACCAAACATGACTAGGTTATTTTTTATCTAAGTGGTGAAAAAAAATTCCAGACTTTGCTAAAAAAAAAAAAATTGCGCCATTTTCCGATTCTCGTAGCATCTCCATTTTTCATGATCTGGGGTCGGTTGAGGGCTTATTTTTTGCGTGCCGAGATGACGTTTTTAATGATAGCATTTCGGTGCAGATATGTTCTTTTGATCGCCCGTTATTGCATTTTAATGCAATGTCGCGGCGACCAAAAAAACGTAATTCTGGCGTTTCGAATTTTTTTCCCGCTACGCTGTTTAGCGATCAGGTTAATACTTTTTTTTAATTGATAGATCGGGCGATTCTGAGCGCGGCGATACCAAATATGCGTAGATTTGATATTTTTTTTATTGATTTATTTTGATTGGGGCGAAAGGGGGGTGATTTAAACTTTTATGTTTTTTTTATTTTTTTCACATTTTTTTAAACTTTTTTTTTTAACTTTTGCCATGCTTCAATAGCCTCCATGGGAGGCTAGAAGCAGGCACAACCCGATCGGCTCTGCTACATAGCAGCGATCTGCTGATCGCTGCTATGTAGCAGAATTGCATGTGTGCTGTGAGCGCCGACCACAGGGTGGCGCTCACAGCGACGGGCGATCAGTAACCATAGAGGTCTCTAGGACCTCTATGGTTACCATCCAGACGCATCGCCGACCCCCGATCATGTGACGGGGGTCGGCGATGACGTCATTTCCGGCCGGAAGCGGTAGTTAAATGCCGCTGTCTGCGTTTGACAGCGGCATTTAGCTAGTTAATAGGTGCGGGCAGATCGCGATTCTGCCCGCACCTATTACGGGCACATGTCAGCTGTTCAAAACAGCTGACATGTCCCGGATTTGGTGCAGGCTCACCGCGGAGCCCTGCATCAAAGCAGGGGAGCCGGCATCGGACGGTATAGTACGTCCGATGCCGGTAAGGGGTTAAAATAAAGATCCCTGTCCCCACCCCCCTCCCACACCCTGTGCGCCCGCCCGCTGTTGCTAAAATACTCACCCGGCTCCCTCGAAGCGTCCTCTCCGCGCCGCACCTTCTCCTGTATGAGCGGTCACGTGGTGCCGCCCATTACAGTCATGAATATGCGGCTCCACCCCTATGGGAGGTGGAGCCGCATATCCATGACTGTAATGGGCGGCACCATCTCATACAGGAGAAGCTGGCGCGGAGAGGACGCTTCGAGGGAGCCGGGTGAGTATTTTAGTAACAGCGGGCGGGCGCACAGGGGGTGGGAAGGGACAGGGATCTTTATTTTAAACACTAAAAAAAAAAAAAAAAAAGGATTTTTCATATCTTTTCTCCAGCAAACGCTGCTGCAGAGAAGATATGAATGGTGGCTTCAGCACCAGGCTGGGGGGACAGCGCTTACTGTAGCGCTGTCTCCTGCACTGCACACGGACTGCACACGGACAGCATCAGTGTGCGGTACGTGTTTTACACGGACCCATTGACTTTAATGGGTCCGTGTAATCCGTGCGCTCCCACGAACACTGACATGTCTCCGTGTTTTGCACACGGACACACGGTCCGTGAAAACACGCTGACATGTGCAGAAACACTGCAGTGTGCTGCCTTATTTACTTAACTATATACGAGTTGGCGACTCTAGGTTCAGCACCTGTTCACACTTAGTCTATGTTTGGATGTGCAGGTCAGGTTTTTGAAATGTATTCTCTAGCGCCTTCTGATCGTGCACTCCGCCTCCTAGCTTCAGGTGTTTTAATTACAGCAGGTCCAATACCCCTCCACAGAGAGAGAGAATTTTAGTCTAGTAAGAGGTTTTCACATCTACCCATTCAGATGGAGACGTTTATTCTCAGCGAGGTAAGGCAAGTTTAGGACCTGGTATAAGAGAGATGCCGTAAAGTGGCTACCAGGTACACATAAAATTGGCCATTTTTATGCACTAAAAGCTCTCATTTTTCATATTTCTAGTGCAGTAATGCAGTTCAAATTTCGTTTTTCAAGTTTGTATGTTCTAGCGCTGCAGTGTGCTGCCTTATTTACTTAACTATATACGAGTTGGCGACTCTGGGTTCAGCACCTGTTCACACTGAGTCTATGTTTGGATGTGCAGGTCAGGTTTTTGAAATGTGCAGAAACACATTGATTTCAATGTGTCTACGTGAGTCAGTGTCTCCGGTACGTGAGGAAACTGTCACCACACGTACCGGAGCCACTGACGTGTGAAACCGGCCTCAGAAAGTGCCTGTGGTTTCGAGTGCTTCCCTGGATCCACATGCTAGAAGAACCAGTAACATGACACATACAGCTAACTCCAATCCCATACCTGCACCCTACCTTTATCTGGACTTCTGGCTGTAATATCTGTATATATTTGTATTATCTAGTGCACCTTTCAGCAATTGACCCCTTCATAACCGGAGGTTTTTTCGTTTTTCGCTCCCCTCCTTCTCAGAGCCATACTTTATTTTTTCATAAATATGGCCATGTGAGGGCTTATTTTTTGCAGGGCGAGTTGTACTTTTGAATGACACTATTGTTTTTACCATGTCGTGTATTAGAAAACGGGAAAGAATTTCCAAGTGCGGTGAAATTGCAAAAAAAAAAAAAGTGCAATCCCACTATTGTTTTTGTTTGGCCTTTGTTAGGATCACTAAATACTAAAACTAACCTGCCATTATGATTATTTTTTATCTAAGTGGTGAAACTCCACCCCCCCTTCAAAAAAAAAAAAGAATTGCGCAATCTTCCTATAACTGTAGCGTCTATTTTTAGTAATTTGGGGTTGGATGAGGGCTTATTTTTTTGTGTGCCGAGCTGACGTTTTTATTGATACCATTTTGGTGCAGATACGTTCTTTTGATCACCTGTTATTGCATTTTAATGTAATGTCGCAGCGACCAAAAAAACCCACAATTCTAGCGTTTTTCATTTTTTTTAATCGCTACGCCGTTTAGCGATCAGGTTAATCCTTTTATTGATAGATCGGGTGATTCTGAACTCGGAGATACCAAATATGTGTAGGTTTGATTTTTTTTTTTAATTGTTTTATTTTGAATGCGGCGAAAGGGGGATTTTTATTATTTTTTTTTCATATTTTTAAAAACTTTTTTTTTTTCGCTTATGGCATGCTTTAATAGCCTCCATGGGAGACTAGAAGCTGGCACAACTCGATCGCTTCTGCTACACAGAGGCGATGCTCAGATTGCCTCTATGTAGTAGAATGACAGCATTGCTATGAGCGCTGACCACAGGGTGGCGCTCATAGTAATCCGGCATCAACAACCATAGAGGTCTCAAGGAGACCTCTGGTTGTCATGTCGATGCACCAATGACCCCCGATCACATAACGGGGGTCATTGATGCATGCATTTCCGGACGGATGCGCGCGTTAAATGCTGCCGTCAGTGGCTGTTTGACACCGGCATTTAACTAGTTAATAGCGGCGGGTGGATCGCAATTCCACCCGCGCCTATTGCGGGCACATGTCACCTGTTCAAAACAGCCCGCATCAAATCGGGGGTTCTGCCATATCAATTCATTTTGCGCTGCTCTTTTACCTCGAATCCTGAGTCCCACGTCCATAAGTCCAGCTAGTACTTATACGCTACCTGGGGTTGGTTTCTGACCCGATATAAGCTTGTTAACAGACCAGCATACCGATCTGGTGTTACTGAGGGATCCTGGCAGTGACGGACCTGAGCGTAAGGGGGCACCAGAGAGCCGTGTCTGCCTAATCTCTATCACAGATTGGTGATTGCGGTGGGATATCTGTATTCTCCCAGCTCTCATTCGTCACACGTCACAAGTGTTCTATCGGATTAAGGTCCGGGGACTGGGCTGGCCACTCCATAACCTCAATTTTGTTGAACTGGAACCAAGATTTTGCTCGTTTACTGGCTTAGGGTCATCTTATTTCAAGGGCATATCCTCTTCAGCGTAAGGCAACATGAACTCAAGTATCGTAATATCTGCAAACTGGTCCATGATTCCTGGCATGCGGTAAATACGTCCGGCACCATAGTAAGAGAAACCTGCCCATATTACGATGCTTCAACCACCATGCTTCACTGTCTTCAGAGGGTACTGTGGCTTGAATGCAGCGTTTGGGGGTCATTGCTCTCCCCACATGGCAGTGGGAGCTTCATGGGCTGTTCGCCCCCGGCCTTCTAAGCTGCTTCCTGGTCTACGGTCCATTCCTTCTCCCAAGTTCTACACGGTTGCTTCAGCGAGGAGTTCGCTTTATTTCTGCTGAGTGGCAGCAGCTATCACCCATGGTTTCCTGTGTCCCCCAATGAAGGATCCGAGAAAGATTTTTTGGTGAGCAACCAATTTTCTTTAAGAGCATAGAGATAGCCCAGGCCCACCACTTGGTTAAGCCGCTCTGTAGGACACATCACTCTTGCTAACCCTCTGTCCATTAATTTTGAGACGTGGTAGAACTTGCAGAAATTCAAGAACTTGCACAATCTTTGACTTGCAATATATGTCAGTATTCTGGCTTAAATCTCCTCAGTCTCCTTTCCCTTTAATGCACCCCGTTGAAAATAGTGCTGGTGCATACAGGCCCCTTACCCCCTTAGGCCCTGTCGCACCCTCTATGGCCACAATTATTAGACCCCTGACGGCTTTGGCCTGTCGTCCATATACTCCAGCTTGCACTGCACAGTCCCAGTTCTCGCTTGCAGGGTGCTACAGGCCATACTGGGCCGTCGTCAGTGGGAATCAGATACAAAGCTCCTAACTAGATGCTACATACTCGTACGTCCATTGGGTGCGGAGACCAGACAGGTTTTTAGTTTAGAAGGATAATTCAGTTCAGTGTCACTTCTGCAACTTTTTTTTTTTTTTTTTGCATATTTCCACTTTTTCTTCCCCATTATTTCTCTGATGGTTACTTTGGACCCAGACTCCAGTTTCTTATTTCCAGGATGCAGTTATTCTTGTCTCTTCTTTTCCTACTTGTGGAGGACTGGCAGGAGGTCTATAGCCTGGTAGGAAGACACAACACTTCCTATACCCCCCTGAACTCTTCCAAGACGTGCAGTTTATAAGTACCAAGTAAAGGATGTTTTATTATTAAAGAGGTTGTGCTAAACTTGTTAAATGGGCAACAATGCAAAAGCGCTTGTAAATACAAACATCTTTGCAATTTATCTATTAAAGGGAACCGGTCACCCCCCCCTCAGGCGTTTGTAACTAAAAGAGCCGCCTTGTGCAGCACTAATGCAGCATTCTGACAAGGTGGCTCTTCTAGTTACAAACGCCTGAGGGGGGGTGACAGGTTCCCTTTAAATTGGATTTTTAAATTCTATTGTTTACCGCTGGTTGCCTGGGTTACCAACCATCTCTGCAGGGGCGGTTGGTCTCACAGGCAAGGAGCAAAGCACTCACGAGCTGTTTCCTATTCGCTCAGTGTAGCCATGCCGCTGGGCCGCCCTGTCAATCATTCAGAACGTTCTGCCTCCTGTGAAGTCAAAACGCCGGGGAGCGGGCGCTCCTCAAGATACAAGAGAATAACTACTTGTACCACAAATGTATATGGCGATAAAAAGTATTTAAGGAGAAAAAAAATTACAATAACCATTAAATTAAGGGGAAAAAAAACTTTATTTTAAAGCCAAACACAACTTTTTTTTTTATTTAACATAAAGCAAAACAAGTGAATATAGAGAAAGCCGCAGTCATAGTGTGCAGTAATAGATCGCCTCCGTATCTGTGTAATGTGGCCTCGTTAGTAATCTGGACTCGGACGCCTTACTAAACAATCCAGGGATTTATTCTGAGCGCCACGTCTGGAGCTGGGAAGGAATTCCCTCACCACGTAGGGGGCGGCCCGTGGGGTTCTTGCCTTCCTCTGGATCCACACTTTGGGATTATATGCAATGTTTTTATTGAGGTTACTGTATACACCGTATACCTTGTGTTGGCTGCTGGATGGCAAAATGTTTCATTCCCAATCATTCTGGCATCCTGCACTAGGGAAGGTCGCCCCTACGTGTCCCGGGGGGTGCAGGTATGGAGGCAGCTTTGGGGGATGTGAATATATAGTGCAGGAAAACTTCAGTAATTCTTTAAAAAGATTTTATATATATATACATATACAATATATATATATATATATATATATATATATATATATATATATATATCTCTCTGAATAGGGAGGGGTTATTTTTTTTTTTTTGGAATATTTTATAAAATACTAAGACTAGGATGTAAACAACAGTAATGATATACACAGTGCATATGCTGTACAAAGGTTTTAACTAGTGATGAGCGAGTGTGCTTGTTACTCGGGTTTTCCGAGCACGCTCTGGTGTTCTCCGAGTATTTGTTAGTGCTCGGAGATTATGTTCGAGTCCCCGCAGCTGCATGATTTGTGGCTGCTAGACAGCCTGAATACATGTGGTGGTTGCCTGTTTGTTAGGGAATTCCAACATGTATTCAGGCTGTCTAGCAGCCGCAAATCATGCAGCTGCGGTGACACGAACATAATCTACGAGCACGCCCATGATACTCGGTGAACACCCGAGCATGCTAAAGAGCACACCCGCTCATCACTAGTTTTAACGTATATATTCACTATAACAAGGGTAAAATAAACAAAGGGCACCACCATAAGTAACCTGGGATCTACCCGTCCCTTTAACAAGGTGCAAACAGGAAGAAAAAAACTGAGCATTAGAGGAAAAAAAAAAATAGAGGGGGGTACAAATAAAAGAAACACTTTAAAAAAAAATGCTTAGTGTGTGACCTGCCCCTACAAGTTAACTAATAAAACAATAGTGTAAGCCACCGCTTTTAATAAAATCAACATATGGTCAATGTTATAGGAGAAAAGACAACCACATAACTGATGTGGACACCTTTCGTGATTTTTTTTTGCAACTGCATTAATGGAATGGATTCTACAGCCTTTATGTATTAGATTACATAGCAGGCTGCAGAATGAGTTCCCAGTGAATTTATCATTGAGCGCATCTGAAAGCAGCATCAGTATACCATCTCTCTTCCTTCTGAAAGTTGGTGGCTCCAGTGAGGAAATAAGTTATTGGCTTACAGGAGCTGCGCTCGGGATGACCTCATAATGCTATTTACTGCACAGATTAACCATATATCTGCAGGTAATAATAAATAATAAAATGGCATTTTCTGACGTTAGCGGTTCCCTTCAAGTGCATTTTCTTTTTAATTGGCAGGATTTTTTGTAATAGGGCTTCAGAAAAAACAAAACAAAAAAAAAAACGTTTTCTACAGCCTCTATGTATCACTGTACTTAACTAAAGAACGAGTTACTAGTGAATTGATCAGCGAGATTTTCTAATGGCAGGTTCTGTAATGTTTAGCTGGTTTATGTAGAGGGGAGAGAAAACTTTCCGGCCAGTCACAGGATCGATCAGTCCCACAGCCCAGAGCCTCTGTGATCCCTACTAGCCGCCAAAAAGGATCCATGCACAACCGCTTGCAAATTTCTGCCCACTTTAGGAGAAAAGCGACATTGCATCGGTGAGAATTTCTGCTCATCCAGGGACAAAAACAACAAAGCCGGCAGGAAAGCAAAGGACAAGTAGATGCAAGAAGCCAAAAGAGCATTTTAGCTGCAATTGCATGTATAATATAAATATATATATGTTGAAAATAAAAAATTTTTTTAACTCAAAGTCAGATTAGAATATAAAATATAATGCTCATCTGACGCTAAACTAGAAATGGCCCAGAAATTGCCTGTGTGTCTCCAGCCCTACAGGTACGACTTTCACGAGACTCTACCCACCGATCCAACGTGTCACACTGCAAATATGTAATTACGACGCATTTGTGGCTGTCGTCCTACACTTGGGCTGGTCGGGATGGCGGGGCTACGCGGTTCTCATCCTTCCCGCGAGGACCGGGAAGTCTTCTGGTAGGAGAGCGTGTTCACGGCAGGTGGGACAAGTGCTCTGCGTGTGCAGCCAGGTCTTGATACACTGCGGAAACACGACCATTATGTAATGAGACACCGGACAAGCTCTAAATAAGCACGAGGCAACAATGGCTGCAACACCGGAACAGCGGCATAGAGAAAGGAGGACGAGCACCGGTCACAGAGTGATGCCATCTAGTAACGTCAGATCGTCTCCTATCATCTGAGCACTTATTACGCATTTCTGACTTATGGGCGTCACTTTGAGGGGTGATTATTCCTAGGGGTACACTGCGGTGCCCCGTCGGATATCGCTGGGACATCTGTAACATCAGCGCATGTTTCCTATTTCCGGAGTCGGCGCCATCCTTATCCGCAGGTCGTTCCTACAGCTCAGGGTCAATCAGAAGAATGGGGCAGAGCTGCCGTGACCCCCCACGGATAAGAGCGGCGGCGTAATAGAAGTTATTTTTTTTCTTCTCCTGGCCATATTGCCCGCAGATTATTCTCATCCCGTACTCACGTGCTTGTGGAAGTAGTGACCGCAGTCCAGCTTGTGCACCGGGAACTGTTTTAACTCGTCGTGGCAGATTATACAGGGGTCTTCACCAAAAGACTGTAAGAGATAACCGTACGCATTAGATTCATCCGCAATCAGGGGGGCTCCAGTGTGATGGGGTCAGTAGTGTGTGATCGGGAGGGAAGCGATCCACTCTCCCCGCACTTCTCGCCTCCTCGCGCCGGTCTCTGTGTACACCACACACAGTCCCCGGTTAGAGACCTCATATTGTATCAGTCTGATTATAACCCACCTCTAAATCATCGGAGTTCTGCCATTTGTTTCTGGCTCCTCCGGCGACCATCCTCCACGGCTGCTTTGGCTGAGCGACGGCGGATGAAGAGTTAGACACGTTCGGTCCTGGTGTCATCTGTAAGAAGATAAATTATAAATCAGTCACCGTGATATAAAAAGTCTTGACTAATGCCTCGGACAGACATCTTCTGACCTGTGCGGCTGGAGGCGGTGGGCTCTTGGCCTGGCAGTCCAGTATGTGGTCCGTCACCCTAGAAATAATTTCCTCATGCGACAAACCGGAGAGAGTCCCGTTATTTCGAACGCGGAAATTCTTGATGAAGTTGGCGAGTTCGGCGCTGCACAGAGACAAGAGTCACGATTAGTTTCACCTAAGATGACGACCTGGGAGATAGAAGTAAAGCTCGGTATGGTCAGTGCCATGAATCCCAGGAAAATGTCACGACTGAAGTTTTGTACAATGCTCCTGTGGGGTGGAATCAAATACTGCTCTCAAAGATGGACAGCGACAAATAAGTGGTTAAACAGCAATGACTGGAGCTCGCTCTGATCGCTGCCGTTAAAGCCAAGTGTTGGCTGTAGAAGACATCCACCCCCCAGCTCTTTACAGAACGGGCTCAGTCAGGAAGATGCCCAATGCTTCCCTGGTCCCCATTCACAAGGTTACAGTAATGCCATGGGGTGCCAATACGTGACCGCTGTAGCCAATCACTCTTGGTAATGATGATGGACGATGTGTTGGCTGAGGACAGCGATTTGCTTCAATGGAGAGGACATGACATCGCTGGAGAGCGGTGAATAGACAACGACTGACAATCGGGGAAGTGTCAGCATACGAGCAGAAGGTGCGGACTTCACTTCCTATGTTGTTTTATACAATTGTAAATTGTTTCAGAAAAGTTGGAAAATCCCTTTTTCGAGGACTGCACTGACATTATGGCAGATTAGATAGGAGCGCTACGTCTACCACAATCCGCTGTCGGCACTCAGCCACGCAGAAGCAGTAAGAAGATGTCATGGCGTGAAGCCTGAGAGTCAACAGGAAAGCAGTGAAAGAATACAATTCTAAATGAGAGAAGGGTGGTAAATAAAAGAAAATATGTGCAAAGCCTCAGCAAAAGAAGCGTTGCGGAGAGGAGCATCGGCATGGACACATTACCTTTTATAATGAGGAAATATGTCGTGGAGATCCTTAATGATCCTATCAAACACTGTGGGTTTTGCAGATGGAGACTGTTTGGTTTCCGGTTGCCCATTCTCCCTTCTGGCAGGAACAGTCGCCCAGGGAGCCTTTGCTGGAGAAGGAGCTGGGCTCTTGGGATTTTGGCTATTAGTTGCAGGCTGTGTTTGAGGCTTATTGGTGACTTTCTGTTGGGCTTTTTTATTGGGTGCGGTTTTCTTTACGGAGGATTTGACAGGAGCTGGAATTTTTGGCTTGATGGGTGATGGACTGGGGTGGTTGGACACAGGATGGGGACTAATGGAAGACTCTGCCAACACCTAAAATAAGAAAACCGTAAAGTAAAATAAATGGAAAATTACAATTACATACATCCGGTATTTCCAGGAGTGCGGACTGCGGCCACAAGCCTCCTCACCTGACCCGATAGGCATATATCAGGCTATTGCGCTCGGGTCAGGAGAGCCGCAACCGTGAAATATCAGTGAAAACGCATCTTTATAAAATATCCGTCATATACCATCGGCAGATTCAACAAATCTACTGCACTCCCCACGTTCTCGGCAAATCTCCGATATCGTCATAGGTATAGATCACACTATGTAAGTATACTTACAGCGCTCGCCGGCGGGTTTACGGTACTAGACACACTTGCTGCAGCAGCACTCAAATTTACACTTTTTTTCAGAGGCGCAATTTTTTCATCAAATTCAGACTAAAACAGAAATGAACACAAATTATAAAGTCGCTTTATACCCCAATCCCAGAATGTGAAAAGTAGAGATGGAAGATATTCAAGAGACGCAGCGGGGATCTGATTCAAGAGACGCAGCGGGGATCTGATTCAGGAGACGCAGCGGGGATCTGATTCAAGAGACGCAGCGGGGATCTGATTCAAGAGACGCAGCGGGGATCTGATTCAAGAGATGCAGCGGGGATCTGATTCAGGAGACGCAGCGGGGATCTGATTCAAAAGACGCAGCGGGGATCCGATTCAACAGACGCAGCGGGGATCCGATTCAAGAGACGCAGCGGGGATCCGATTCAAGAGATGCAGCGGGGATCCGATTCAACAGACGCAGCGGGGATCCGATTCAACAGACGCAGCGGGGATCCGATTCAACAGACGCAGCGGGGATCCGATTCAACAGACGCAGCAGGGATCCGATTCAACAGACGCAGCGGGGATCCGATTCAACAGACGCAGCGGGGATCCGATTCAACAGACGCAGCGGGGATCCGATTCAACAGACGCAGCGGGGATCCGATTCAACAGACGCAGCGGGGATCCGATTCAACAGACGCAGCGGGGATCCGATTCAACAGACGCAGCGGGGATCCGATTCAACAGACGCAGCGGGGATCCGATTCAACAGACGCAGCGGGGATCCGATTCAAGAGACGCAGCGGGGATCCGATTCAAGAGACGCAGCGGGGATCCGATTCAAGAGACGCAGCGGGGATCCGATTCAAGAGACGCAGCGGGGATCCGATTCAAGAGACGCAGCGGGGATCCGATTCAAGAGACGCAGCGGGGATCTGATAAAAGAGACGCAGCGGGGATCTGATAAAAGAGACGCAGCGGGGATCTGATTCAAGAGACGCAGCGGGGATCTGATTCAAGAGACGCAGCGGGGATCTGATAAAAGAGACGCAGCGGGGATCTGATTCAAGAGACGCAGCGGGGATCTGATAAAAGAGACGCAGCGGGGATCTGATTCAAGAGACGCAGCGGGGATCTGATTCAGGAGACGCAGCGGGGATCTGATTCAGGAGACGCAGCGGGGATCTGATTCAAGAGATGCAGCGGGGATCCGATTCTGGACAGAAGCCGCCGTCTCTACAATAAAGTGTTAATTTTTATTTTTTCCTAATCCCACACATTTCCCTTATAATAATGAATAACTAACCTGCAATGTGTCCATTTCTTTTTTCAATTTTACCAGAAATGACTCCATAGTATTAATCTGTTCTAAAGTACCTGGATTACTGTGAAGAGGAAAAGTGCAGAAATATTACTTCATAATAATTGCAGGAAAGTCAACGAGCATCTCCTGCAATTAATACGAATGAGACTCTTTAGGGTATGTGCACATGTTGCAGATTCCATTGCGGATTTTTACACGCAGATTCTGCAGAATCCGCAGGTAAAATGCTGTGCGTTTTACCTGCGGATTCCCCGTGGATTTAGTGCAGATTTTGGGCGGATTCCTCCTACTGTTTTACACCTGCGAATTCCAATTATGGAAGAGGAGTAAAACGCTGCGGAATCCGCACAAAAAATTGACATGCTGCAGAAAATAAACCGCAGCGTTTCCACATGGAATTTTCCGCAGAATGTGCACGGCGGATTTGGTTTTCCATAGCTTACATGGTACTGCACAACGCAAGGAAAACAGCTGCAGATCCGCAGCGTCAACTCCGCAATGTGTGCACGTACTCTTAGGGTGTGTTCACATGTCGCCATCATTTACTTGCAACAGAAAAACAGTTACTTTTTCTTTGCAAAAAAAAAAAACAAAACAAAAAACAACTAAATATTTTGTACCTTTTGGCCATTGGTTTTAGCATTTTGAGGCTCTGTTCTGTGGTAGAGGCTTTCATTTGCAGTTTTAATAACTCGGCTTGTTTTTGGTTTTCCAAGACAATAACCTACAGAGGAAAGAATAATTAGTGTACATTGTACCTGGGACTAAGAAAGTGAATCCTGTTGTACGGGAGGAGTCCGATGATATTTATGCTCTTCCCGATGCCGGTCGACAATGGCGTGCGGAGCCACAGCACAAAAATGAACTTCTCGCACAGCGGACTCCTCGTTAGCCACTTGCCAAAAAGTCATACAGCGCAACCTTAAATCCTCGTCTCTGTCACTCCGTTAGGGCGCCATAATGGACCGGTTCCCTTTCATATACTTTTTGGTCTTGATGTGGATCAAAAAATGATAACGATATCGGGACTTATATGTGCTACATAGAAACTGTGGACAAAAGTGGTACTCCCATTACAAAGTCGCTAGGACCTGTCTTCACGTCATAGTGATCAGGGATGTGGAGTCGGAGCCCATTTTGGTGGAGTCGGAGTCATGGAAATTGAGGAGTTGGAGGTTTGGCTTACCAACTCCACTCTCAGGGCTGTGATTAGGGGTCCGACCTCTCTGGGACCTCCCCTGGTCTGGAGAATAATGGGGCTGCGACCGTACACAATGACCCTTACCTCGGCCACTGCAGCTCTTTGCACAGCCTCCGCTTTGTCCACCTCTCGCTTATCGATATGTTTCTCCAGCTTTGTCTTTTCATTTTCAAATTTAGTGCAACTGTAAGAAAAAAAAAATATAAAATTAGATTAATCGCAGCTGTTGCCATCTTTTTTGCGCGTAGACCGTTCAAATGAGGGAATATACAAAAAAACCCACTAATCATAATGGTCCATACGGAGAACCACCTCGTGCTGCCCAATGTCACCGCATTTATTATACAGTAAGTAAACCACAAACCTTCATAGGAAATCATGGCATCTGGTGCGGATACATCTTGGGTTATTGCTCGCTCCCAAATCCCCCTGTAGGGGGATAACCCACCTATCCCAGAGGTCAGACCCCATGCGATCTCAAAAATTGGGCTGACTGAAAAGCCAAAGTAGAGAGCTCGGATGTTTCCGACAACCCCATAGACAAAGAATGAAAGTGCGGAGATCGAGGATATAGACGATAAATTATCCTCGGACCAACCCTTTAATTCAGAAACATTTTTCTTTCCACTATGTGGCGGCATTTAAGGTACAGCAGCCGTCTACACTCACTGAATATTTGCAAACTCCTCTATGTAGACTTCATACTGTTTCTTCTTCTCTTCTATACCTCTGGCATATCTGTAAGAATTAAGGAGACAAAAAACAAAACTTAAATTCTAGAACAAAGACACTGCTCAAAAAAAATAAAGGGAACACTATAATAATACCACATCCTAGATATCATTGGATGAAATATTCCAGTTGCAAATCTTTATTCATAACACAGTGGAAAGTGTTGAGAACAATAAAAACAAAGATCAATGTTGATCAAAATGAATATCCCATGGAGGTCTGGATTTGGAATTATACTCAAAATCAAAGAGGAAAATCAAATTACAGGCTGATCCAACTTCAATGGAAATGCCTCAAGACAAGGAAATGATGCTCAGTATTGTGTGTGGCCTCTATGTGCCTGTATGAACTCCTACAACACTTGGGCATAGTCCTGATGAGGAGGCAGATGGTCTCCTGAGGGATCTCCTCCCAGACCTGGATTAAAGCATCAATCAGCTCCTGGACAGGCTGTGGTGCAACGTGACGTTGGTGGATGGAGCGAGACATGATGTCCCAGATGTGCTTAAATGGATTCAGGTCAGGGGAATGGGCCGGCCAGTCCATGGCATCAATGCCTTCATAATGCTGACACACTTCAGCCACATGAGGCATATCATTGTCATGCACTAGAAGGAACCAGGGCACCAGCATATGGTCTCACAAGGGGTCTGAGGGTCTCATCTCGGTAGCTAATGGCAGTCAGGCTACCTCTGGCGAGCACATGGAGGGCTGTGCGGCCCTCCAAAGAAATACCACCCCACACCATTACTGACCCACTGCCAAACCGGCCATGCTGGAAGATGTTGCAGGGAGCAGAACGTTCTCCACGGCGTCTCTAGACTCTCACATGTGCTCACTGTGAACCTGCTCTCATCCATGAAGCGCACAGGGCACCAGTGTCGAATCTGCCAAACTCTGTGTTCTCTGGCAAATGCCAATCGCCCTACACGGTGTTGGGCTGTAAGCACAGCACCCACTTGTGGATGTTGGACCCTCATACCACCCTCATGGAGTCGGTTTAGTTTGAGCAAACACATGGATGTTAGTGGCCTGTTGGAGGTCATTTTGCAGGGCTCTGGCACTGCTCCTCCTTGCACAAAGGAGGAGGTAGCGGTCCTGCTGCTGGGTTGTTGACCTCCTACAGCCCCCTCCACGTCTCCCGGTATCGGCTTCATGCTCTGGACACTACGCTGACAGGCACAGCTACTCTTCTTGCCACAGCTCGCATTGATGTTCCATCCTGAATGAGCTGAAGTACCTGAGCAACGTCTGTGGGTTGTAGACACCACCTCATGCTACTGTACCTCTAAGGGTGATAGCTATGACAAAATGCAAAAGTGACCTAAACAAACAGCCAAAAAGGATGAGAACAGAGAAATGGTCTGTGGTCACCCATTGCAGAACCGCTCCTTTATAGGGGGTGTCTTGCTAATTGCCAATCATTTCTACCTGTTGTCTATTCCATTTGCACAACAGCAGAAGAAATTGATTAACAGTGGGTGTTGCTCCATAACTGGACAGGTTGATTTTACCATCACGTTAGAAGCTCAGTTGTCACCTTCCCAATTTGCAAATCTGATGGAAATGTGGTAATTATGCTGGATTCGGGAACGGTGTTTTCATGACACATTGTACTTATGGCAAATGGTAAATTTAGGGTAATATGATTTGCAGTTACCAAAAATTTCCCAAAATTTTTGATTTTTTAAAAAACATTTTTCTGCCCTTCAACCAGCCGTACTGCACAAATGAGTTAATAAACAACATTTGCCATGTGTCTACTTTAATTCAGCATCATTTTTTGCAATGTATTTTTATTGTTAGGACTCTAGAATAGCTAAAAGTTAGGAGACAACTTTTATTTTGTCACCAAAACTTACAGTTTTGTTTTGTAAGGGACCACATCATCTTTGATGTGACTGAAAGGCATATACTTCAGAAAACCCACCAAGACCCCATTTTAAAAACTGCACCCCTCAAGGTATGCAAAACAATATTCAGGAAGTTTTGTGAACGCCTGTGACGCACCTAAACGGTTAACGCAAAGTGGAATCCTAAAAACAAAATGAAAACTTATTTTTTTCTTAATAATGTTTCGTTCACTCGAAATTATTCTTCACATTCACAAGGATAACAGAATAAATTGTGCTACACATTTTAGGGTCCATTTTCGCCTGAATATGACAATACCCCATATGTAGTTAGACTGGGAGAAGCACCATTTTGCTGGAATGGCTTGCAGGCCCCATGTTGCATTTGCAAAAAAAAATTAGGTGCCAGAACAGCAGAAATCTTCTCCCCAAAAAGTGACCTTATTACACAAACTTTGTTATCCATTTAGGAATTAAAATATGGACGTAATTACATTTTAAATATTTTTTGTAATCCTTTTTTGCGTGAGACGCATCAGCACTAAATAGTCTAAGTTGGTGAAGTGATTAAAATTGAATTTATGGGATCAAATAACTAAAAATTGGCGTGTACACACCCTTTTTGCTGTGAAGCCCCTACAAATTTCTGGTACAAGTAATTCCCTTCATAAGTCACATGCTTAGTGACAGGACGTCCCCCTGTGTGCAATCAAGTTGTTGGGAAGAACAAGTCAGGGTTGGGGTATAATAAAATATCCCAATCTCTGATGATCCCTCGGAGCACCATCACATCCATAGAATATGGTGCCACAACAAACCTGCCAAGAGAGCGCACTCGCCAAAACTGTCACCCCGGACAAGGAGGGCATTAATCAGAAAGGTAGCACAAAGACCACAGGTAACCCTGAAGGAGCTGCAGAGTCCCCAAGCAGAGACTGGAGTGTCTGTCCATACAACCACAATAAGCCGTATACTCCATAGAAGTGTCCTTTATGGAAGAGTGGGCAGAAAAAACCTTTACTAACACACAAAAATTGTAAGGTTCGTTTTGAGCTTGCCAAAAAACATGTGGGACACTCCTCAAATGTATGGAGGAAGGTGCTGTGGTCAGAAAAAGACATAAATTTAACTTTTTGGCCACCGAGGTAAAAAGCTATAACTTGGCACCAGACCAACACAGCTCATCATCCCAGGAACACCATCCCCACAGTGAAACACGGTGGTGGCAGCATCATGCTGTAGGAATGTTTTTGGCAGCAGAGACAGGACAATGGTCAGAGTCGAGGGGAAGATGAATGGTGCAAAATAAAGAGATATGCTTAAGCAAAACTTCTATCAGTCTGTCAGACATTAGAGTATGGGACGGAGGTTCAGCTTCCAACAAGACAATAAGCCAAAGCGTACTGCTAAAGCAACACTCAGCTTTAAGAGGAAACGTGTAAATGTTTGGGACTGGTGCAGTCAAAGCCCAGACCTTAATCCAATTGAGAATCTGTGGTCAGACTTGAAGATTGCGGATCACCAGAGGAAACCATTTAACTTGAATGAGCTGGAGCCAAAATCCCAGTACAAGATGTATAAAGCTCATCAAAGAGGTTTCTCCAAAGCGAGTAGCAACTGGGGGGTGAATAGTTATGCACACTGAAGTTTTCAGCAATTTTTTTCCTATTTGTTGTTTGCTTCACAATAAAAAGAAAGTCAAATGTTCACATGTTCTTTACATGTATGGATGCAAATCCTAAAAAAAAAAACAAAAAAAACTGTGAAATTCCAGATTGTGAAATAGCAAAATGCCAAGGAGAGATGTGGGGCAGCAGGGAATACTTTCCCAAGACAATGTATATAGATGCCACTATGGGCAGCGTAAATAAATTTGTTTAATAACCAGCTTAACAGTGAATAGTCGTTAAAGTTGGGGTCCTCTCGAGGTGGACATATTGCATCATCTACAGATTACAAAAAACTTGAGACTGGCCTCAGAATGGTATAATAAAACAAGCCCAAATTGAAAACTATAAATCCAAATTTCTCCAACATGCTCAAACCCACCATGGGGGAGACTTATTAGAGGAGAGGTATCACAATAGATACATCTAGGACACTCCCATAACTAACATTATCCAAGCAAAAATGGAGTACAAGTCCATATTAAAATAACAATTTTATTGAATATAAGTTGATAAAAAGTTCAATCTCAAATGCATTTAAATAGATCATTAAACAAAAAGTAACAAGCAAAAGAAAAAGTGGAGGTAGCACAGATGAAAAACCAGCGCAGAAAAAGACTGATGCCACATATATATATATATATATATATAAAGTGCTTAGTGCAACAGATCAAGACAGGGGGAAGGGGTCAGGGGGTATAAAGCCTCATTAGCTATTCACAGTCCATGTGCACATACACAGAGCCCTGTACACAGGCTCCAAGCAATCAAATCAGTCAATGATAATAACATGGCTCCCCTTACATCCTTACCCCTGAAGCTGGCACTCAGAAATGATCCACGCTGTAGCCCCAACGCGCGTTTCGCGTCAGCTTCGTCAGGGGGCGGTGCTGCTGATAAACCTGGGGTGCTATTTAAGGGTCCCATAACTACCTGAATTGCTGCCACCTGATACGGCGTATGTCGCCGCTCACACGGTCAGTGATGTCATGGCGACGGACTGGCCGCGGCGCCATCTTAGACGCTTCCTGGGATGCAATTCCTGACCGTGTGAGCGGCGACATGCGCCGTATCAGGTGGCAGCAATTCAGGTAGTTATGGGACCCTTAAATAGCACCCCAGGTTTATCAGCAGCACCGCCCCCTGACGAAGCTGACGCGAAACGCGCGTTGGGGCTACAGCGTGGATCATTTCTGAGTGCCAGCTTCAGGGGTAAGGATGTAAGGGGAGCCATGTTATTATCATTGACTGATTTGATTGCTTGGAGCCTGTGTACAGGGCTCTGTGTATGTCCACATGGACTGTGAATAGCTAATGAGGCTTTATACCCCCTGACCCCTTCCCCCTGTCTTGATCTGTTGCACTAAGCACTTTATATATATATATGTGGCATCAGTCTTTTTCTGCGCTGGTTTTTCATCTGTGCTACCTCCACTTTTTCTTTTGCTTGTTACTTTTTGTTTAATGATCTATTTAAATGCATTCGAGATTGAACTTTTTATCAACTTATATTCAATAAAATTGTTATTTTAATATGGACTTGTACTCCATTTTTGCTTGGATAATGGCCTCAGAATGGTGTCCGGGCCATAGCCTCGCGAAAACTTGGGAGTGTTATATAAAATATCAGTACGCCAATATTGCCGAAGTTCTGGCTTCTTCACTATCCCTATGTCCGCATGTGAATCACAAGGCCTCAAAGCTTCATTTCTACTGCATCTAAGAGGGTTCAATTAGCAAATAATGAGGTGGGATTTTGTTCAAGCCTATAAATACGTTTGGGTCACCAGGTGATTTACACAATTGTCAGAGAATAACACTTTGAAATAGTCCGGCGGCATCAAATTAGCTTCCTGATCTGCCTGTGAAATCAGGGATCTGAGGATCAATATGGAGGATTGTGGGGTTCACAGGGGGCCCTGCCTCGTCTGCAGCCCTCGGGCATCTACGTGGGAGTTAATGGTCACTGGAGGAGAAAAAAATAATAATAGAGGAATGTGACCTCCGCTCCATCACTATTGGAGGCAAGGAAGACGTATCCCCCCCTCGGCTGAATTTAATTTTTGGGAACAGTGGAGTATTTTATTTCATTTTTCACTGGGGCGGTGTGTGTGTCTGTTGTATTTTTTCTTGTGTACTTTATAACAACTTGTATTCAGATGTGCGTTTGAGGTGTACTTATTTAATTTCTTAGATTACAAGGAAAACAAAGTGAAGAAAATAAAAGAACAGAATCTAGAAATAAAAAAAATAAATATATATATAAAAATGTAGTAAAATATAAAAATTGCACAGGTCACAGCTGTGCAGAATGACCACACGTTTTTACCTCTATAAGCCCTCCGACATAAAATTAACCACCATACATCACCACCGGTAATAGACCACCCGTAACATCCCAACGCAGACCACCAGATATTACTACAGAGCCGCTGCAGAGAAACACTCACTTCTCATTAGAGTCGGTCACTGTTTTTATGTTATTCTTCAGCGCCTTCAGCTTCTCCTGATTTTCTTTCCTTTCCTGCTGCCATTTTTTCATTTCATTATCATATTCCTGCTGCATATAAACCAGTTCTTTCTTTGCAACCTGCAGGGGGAAGGAACCACATGCATCCTTATTATAGGCAATATATACGAAAACAGACAAGGAAATATACAAAAAATATCATCCATCATGTATCCCATATACAGTTAAGTCCATATATATTTGGACAGAGACAACATTTTTCTGATTTTGGTTTTAGACATTACCACAATGAATTTTAAACAAAACAATTCAGATGCAGTTGAAGTTCAGACTTTCAGCTTTCATTTGAGGGTATCCACATTAAAATTGGATTAAGGGTTTAGGAGTTTCAGCTCCTTAACATGTGCCGCCCTGTTTTTAAAGGGACCAAAACTTCAACTGCATCTGAATTGTTTGTTTAAAATTCATTGTGGTAATGTCTATAACCAAAATTAGAAAAATGTTGTCTCTGTCCAAATATATATGGACCTAACTGTATGTGGTGAGAATCCCGACGTGGCCCCTGGAAACACTAGTCATATCAGTATTCAATATGACCCCTCAAACATCAGCATTCAACATTCTAGAGCTCCATGCTGGTTTCTGCCAAATGGTCTATTATTTTTTTTCTAATGTTATCTGGTATCCGTAGATCAAGTAACAGATGGTGATGGGCAGCTCGGTTTTCCCAACCCAAAGGACAAAGAGGGGCAAGAGCACAGTTCTCCCAACGCAGTTGGCGTTATGGCACTGGTATGGGCGGTCATTGCATTTTCCTCCTGCGCGCCTCGCCTCACTCAGAGCCTGACATGTGCATGGAGCGCAGACCAAAACAAAGATGATCGCCTCATGGATATGGATCATGGAGATGGATCAAGCCTTGGAAGGATCTTCATGACAGGAAAGTGGATCTTCTTGCACCAACCCTCTGCGTTGCGTCAGCTCCCAGACCAACTCTGTGACTTTTGTCCATTGTTGACTAATTTGGATGATAACACGATACCAGGCTGCGCGTCCGTAACAAAGAATTCTTAGGACGAAGATGACTAATGTCCAGCTCTATGGAGACTCAATCCCATCTTGCCACCCCACCTATCATTCTTAACCTCGTCTTCCTGTAAGAAAGAACTGCCCTCCGGGCAATGCTCGCCCCTCTGCCCCAACTGTAGCCCTCACATGATGCAAGCTGCTCAGGTCTCCCTCCACTGACCAGGAAGAGAATGCACCCTCTTCTCCCGAGTGGGACGCCTCGCTATCAAAATCTGTTGCCGACCTGACCAGCCTTTCCCAGACGCTGGTTTCAGTCATCAGCCTAATACAGCAGCAAACATTAGTGCCCCTATTGTTCCACAGGATGGATCGGGCTCAACCTCTCGTTCATCAGCCATGGTAGACTGCGCATGAGACCAAAGAAGCTGTCCCATTCTTCCTGCTCTGGATCTCTTTCACCATCCACACCCTCCAGAACAGCCTCTATTTCGCGCTCTTCCTATCCCAGCCCCCATTCAGCCCAGAGATCTGACTTGCACTCACAGTCAGATTTGTACCTAGATTCTGAGCAAGTGTCCAAGCTGTGGGACATGGAAAGTCTGATTCTTGCCATCAATAAGACCCTCAACATAAAGGAACAGGACTCCTCTACTACGGAACCAACAGTATCCTTTACGAGGATAAATGGTGTTTTCAAACCATAAGGAGTTTGAGGAGATATTTTCTAACCGGTGGGAGCCCCTGAACAAACGTTTCCAGAGAAGGAGACGTATGGAAATCCTGTGCATCCCCCACCCGGCCTGCTCAAAATTTGGGCTGTTTCTGGTTGTGGACTCTCCGATGTCCTAACATGATCCTCCCTCTTTTGGACAGTAGTTCTCTCAATAATGGCTCCAATGGTCAGCAATTCAATGTCTAAGTCCACCTTTCAGGCTGCAGGTCCTCGCTCTGTTCCGCCTTCACCTGGGTGTCCAAATCAGTTTCCACCTGGGCCAATCTCCTTCATCAAGGCATCCTTTCAGGAGCCCCACCCGACGAAATACCCGATCTCGCTGATCAAATTGCCCACACAGGTAAATATATCCTAACAGAGTCTCTTGACTCTGCTGAGTGCCTCGCAATTGCTTCCAGCAACATTATGGCTATTCGCCGATTTCTTTGGTTAAGGATTGGAATGCAGACGCTGCTTACAAAAAATCCTTCACCAGTCTCCCCTTTCAGGGGTCTTCACCTGTTCAAAACCAGTCTGGATCAGATGATCTCTGCCATAACTGGAGGGAAGAGTACCTCTCTTCCCCAGCAAAGCCCCAAGTGTCCATTCACCAATTAACCCACTCTGCACTGTCGCTCCTTTCATTCTTTGGGATATCCAACTGCTGGGACCGTTCCCCTGCATATCCTCCATCAAGCCATCTCCCTCCTGGCGACCACATAGCCCTCAAAGCAAGCCCTCCCGAGCCAGATCAAACTTTTTTCTTCTGCATGTCTGGTTGCTCCCACCTGGTGACACCCCTTCCCTAGTGTGGGCAGCAGTCTACTTCTATTCAGGGATGCATGGCTCTCCGTGGTCGCTGTCGCCTAGGTACGAGAGGTCGTCACCACTGGTTACAAAATAGTTTTTAGCTCTCCCTGCTACCATTTTTTTTTTACTCCTGGCCACTCAAGGGATCCCCCTCACTGGTTCCCATGTTCTTTCAAGCATTCACCTCCCTACTTCAAAGCCTCATCCTACTGGGACTGCTACAAGATAGTCTCCACTTGACTATCAACATGCTGTTTCGCTTGGGGTGGCTCATCAACACAGCAAACTAGTCTCTGATCCCAGCCCAGTGCCTAGTATTCCTAGGCATGCTTTTCGATACCACAAAAGCCAGTCTTTTCTCCAGACAAAAAGGGCTCCTCCCTTTTTCTCGGTATTCAAACTCTCAAATGCCAATCTCCCTGTCTGCTTCAGACCTGCACGAGTGTGCTGGGCAAGATGGCAGACGCGGTGGAGGAGGTTCCAGTCGTGCAGTTTCACACTTGTCCTCTACAGCTCGCTCTCCTATCTTGCTGGGACAAGGAGACTTCCTGTGTACAGCCCCATTTTTCTCCCGCCACATGTAAGACAGTTGCTGGAATGGTGGCGGTTCTCTCCCCTCCTTCGCCGTGGGAGGTCTTTTCTCTCATTACACTGGCAGATCGTGATGACGGACGCCAGTGAGGGAGCAGTATTTCACCAGTTCACGGTCCAGAGCTACTGCAAATCTCTAGAATCTTCTCTCCCCACAAACATCCTGGAACTGAGCGCCATCTACTTTCGGCAATGGCAAGATCTCCGAACGGATAATTCCATGCGCATCCAGTCCAACAATGCTACCGCTGTTGCGTACATAAATCACCAGGGCAGAGCTCTAACAGATCAGACATGTCAGAGGTCCATCGAATTCTGGCGTGGGATGAACAGAAAGTACCTGCTGTATTAGTAATCCACATTCCCGGTTTCGACAACTGGGAAGTCAACTTTCTAAGTCGCCACGGTCTCTCCTCAGGTGAGTGGTCCCTGAACCCATCGGTTTTCAGGCAAATATGTATAAGCTGGGATGCACACGATGTTGACATGATGGCGTCCAAGATGAACAACAAAAGTTCCTTGCTTCAACTCCAGGTCTCGCCACCCCCTTGCTATTGCCTCCAAAGCTCTGGTCCTCCCTTGGTTGCAATTCTGTCTGTCATTTCTCTTTCCACCTCTGCTGCTGATTTCCAGATTCATCAAGAATATGAAGGCTGAGGGAGTACCAGACATGTTTGTGGCTCCCGACTGGCTCACAAGAGGTTAGTACACAGAAGAGGTTAATCTCATCGCAGATGTCCCGTGTAGACTCCTGAATCGCCCAGACATCCTTTACCAGGGTCTCCACCAGAATTCACTGTCTCACAATTTAATCCTGAAGGATGTAGGTATCTCCGACCAGGTCATCCAGACTATGATCAGACAGAGGAAGCCTTCTTCCTCCCTCATCTACGATGGCACTTGGTAGGAATTTTTCTCACTGGTGTTAAGCAGAACATGCAGCTCCCATGTTCTTATCTCTTCTTTCCTACTGGCCTTTCCAGAGGAACCTAGGTTCACACGCTCAAGTCAGGACCCTCTTAGTCAGTTAAGATTTTTATTGAAGTTTTCCGAATACAACAGGACCCTCTTAATCAGATAAGATTTTTACTGACGTTTTCTGAATACAACATAAATAAACGAACACAAATTCCCAAAAAACACCCCTTCCCTCCTCCTACTCTTTGTTCTAGACCCTGCTGATACAGTTTAATAATTATTGAAACAAAAATTACAAAGGCTAATATTTTCCAAAGCTAATTACACATATATTAGTTATCACATTATCAATACAATAATGATAATGAACATGTACCTAGAAACGTAGGAGCTGATTGCTGTACTCTATCATTTCGTGATGTGCTCACATCTATTTCCCATAGACCCATATTATTCCTGTGTAACTTAGTTTGTTACGTACAGTACAGACCAAAAGTTTGGACACACCTTCTCATTTAAAGATTTTTCTGTATTTTCATGACTATGAAAATTGTACATTCACACTGAAGGCATCAGTTCTGGTGACTGTGGAGGACAGGTCATCTGGCGTAGCACCCCATCACTTTTGGTCTGTACTGTATTTAATGTAGTATTACAATATATACCCTATTTAAAAGTGAGAAATTTATCCAGATATAGAACCCAGTAATGACAAAATCGACAAAACCATCTCCTAACCAAATTAATAAATGCATCTTCCCACTAAATTCTCAAAATTTTGGATGAGAATTATTAACCAGTGTGCTGCTATAATTGTCCTTATCTGGTAAAGTGCTCTTTTAATAGCCAATCTTTCTTTTTTGTCTTCAATTACTCCATCTACATAGCCCATCATTTAAGTAACCAACGTTGCGTTTCCTAAAAATTTCAAGAGAGCTACACACTCAGAACACGTGTAACATATCATCGGGACTCATCCCACATATTGGGCATACATCATCTGTTCTCACTCCTATTTTATGGAGAAATTTAGGAGTTCTATACACCCGGTGTAATAGGTATAACTGTGACAATCTCTGGGCTTCGCTAGTGGACAGCTGTGGGACTGAGGACATTATTATGTTACAATGATCAGGATCAAATATACCAACAAGTTTCTCCCATTTTTCTTTAAGACTTGATGGATGTTTTGAAATAAATAATTCAGGACCTTCTTACTGGGAGTTTCTCATTCTGCTCCTGTCTATTGTCCTTCTGTGGACCTCAACCTGGACCTAAACGCTCTTCAGGTTCACCCTTTCCTTTGAGCCCATTGAGGACGTTTCTCTCCCCGTGCTTTTCTGGAAGGTTACCTTCTTTGTGGCCATCACCTCCATCAAGTGCATCTCAGAGCTGGGGGCTCTTTTGTTAGGCTAGCCCTTACTGTTCCTTCACTAGGATAAGTTGGTACTACGTTCTGTGCCTTCCTTTCTCCCGAAGGCAGTTTCCCCCTTCTACCTTAACGAAGATATAGTCCTTCCTTTTTTTCCATCTTTAACTCCTCCTTGGGAAAAATCCCTCCACAAGTTGTACCTCATCAGGGCTTTGTATAACTCTCTCTCTCCAGAACAGCACCATTCAAATGTTCCGACTCTTTCTTCGTAATTTCAGAGTGTCACCGCAGATGTCTTCTGGCCTCCAAGGCCACAATTGCCCGCTGGTTCTGATCTGCCATCACGGAAGTGTACAGCACACAGGACAGAGTGCCCCCCGCTCAGGGTCAAAGCTCACTTCACTAGTGAAAGTTGGGGGCCTCCTGGGCCGTTCCATCACACCTCTGCGTCGTAGCTCGGCAAGGCTGCTACATGGTCTTTAATATATACCTTCTAAGAGTTCTACAGAGTGCACACCTATGCTCCGACTGATTTGAGCTTCGATAGGAAGGATCTGCTAGCGGCAGTCTCCTGAGCCTAGTCCTGCTCTGGGCATTCTTCCGTTTCTTTCTATTTCCCTTAGGACTGCTTTAGGAAGTCCCATGGTCTCTTTTGTCCCCCATTGAAGCGAGAGAGAAAAGAGGATTTTGGGTACATACAGTAAAATCTCTCTTGGAGCCTTCATTGGGAGACTCAGTTCTCGCCCTTGTTATGCTTATGTGGCGCTTGTTGAGGTTAACGTTTTCTGCTGCTTCTCCTACTGGTTAGCTTTGTACCGGTGGGTGTACACTGCTAATGAAGAGCCAACTTTTTTGCCAAGTGTCAGCAGCATACACCCATGGTATCCTGTGTCCCTCAATAAAGGCAAATGTCCAAAATCTTTTCTCGTAACCTTCTTTGGAGGACAGAGCATCCACCCTTCTCTGATAGACAAGTTATCCTGTGGGTACGTGATAAAGGGGTTGCCTAGTGGAAACAAGTTAACTTAGTAGCACTAATGCAAGAAACCCTCAAAAGATGCATGTATTCTCAGTCTACACATGAACATTAATTAACTTTTCTCCTTCGCCTCATTGGGGGACACAGGACCATGGGTTTATGCTGATGCTGAGTGGCTTGGAGATAAGAATTTTACGGTGAGTACACAAAAATCCCTGTTTTTCTCATCGAGTATATTATAATACAGAGAGCAATGCAGTGAAGAACTATGACATTTTAGTACATACTAAAGCATGCAGATCCATCTAAAAAGTGGAGGGCTGGTGGTCACACATGCTCAGTCAATCACCTCACAACAAATTCTCTGCAAAGTGGAAGCAGAAAACTTGGTGGTCCTACACATTGTCACACCCAAGACTTTTCAAACGTTGTCAGGACATTTTTTTTATCACAATGAACATTATTGCTAAGATCTGTATAATTACAGCCATGACAAAATTATTATTTTTATGCTATGAATAATAATAAAAAAAATGTGGCTTGTGTCACCCGAAACGTAACATTTTCAGTGGCTGGAGCGGTGTGAGGTCCTGTCATTTGTGTGATGAGCTAACATTTTTATCTATACATATAGTGGTTTTCATAATTTTTTATTGCACTTTTTTCTTTTGGTAGGTGCAGCAACCGAAAAATTACAAATCCTGGCACTTTGATTTTCTTGCTTTCCCTTTAAGGCGTTTATCACACATACTTTATCACATCACTCATTCAAGTTTTCTAAACTGGGTTTACCCAAAATGCTTTGCAGCCATCACATCACAAGGTGAAGCACAGCCACTCAGGAGAGACTAGCCTGCATGAAAGCTGAAGCAAGGAATGCAGCGGCCATTTTAAGGGTGAATCTTTAGAATGAGCATCAGTCATGTGGAAGAAGATGGAGCTGGAGGAGACCAAAGCTTTAGGATAGGTCGGACTTTTACAGATGTGTTTATTCCAAGTACGCTTGTTTTCAAAATGACACACTCCTATCAAGCCACAGACTGAGCTTTCTATGAGGACCAAGATTGCAGCGACAGGAGTCTTCAGCAGGACCCCAACTACCATGACAACCCTCTGAGACCCCCGAATAGAGCTCGCAGTGGGACAATGGGAGCCGGTGCTCTGTTAAACAGCAGTGATCAGAGCTAGTTCAAGTCACTGCTGTTATAGGCAGATGTCGGCTGTATTTCATATCTGAATCTACCAGGTATTCGGAGCTGAGCTCACTCCGTGCGCCAGCACCCAATATGGGACATGTGTAAATCACATATTGAGAAAAGGTTACTAGTGGTTCAAGCCCTTTAAATGAGTAATACATCAGCCTACAATAAAAACCCAAAAAAGAAAGAAAACCAATACCTTTTTGTTTGTTATAGTGGTCTGTATCTCTTCTTCCAGGATGGCTATTTCTTCCCGGTAACGACTTTGCAAGTTGTCATATTTGTCCGTTGCTTCTTGCAGCTGATCTGTTAGTACTAGATGCTCCTTTTCCATACGCAAAATATCTCCCTAAAACAAAAGGATTCATCATTAAATATAAAAAAGGGTCAACAATAAATGATCAGCAGTAATCATTTGTAATACCTGGAAGTAGATGATCACCTGCAGCGTCACCACTGGAGAAACAACGCATTACACCATACCCATTCACATCAATCATTCCGAATAGAGTAAAATAAGAACGTTTTCTAAACCAAGTTTTCCCATAATGCCTTGCAGCCATCACAAGGTAAAGCACAGCCACTGAGGAGAGACTAGCCTGTATAAAAGCAGAAGCAGGGAATGCAGCAGCCATTTTTAGGGTGAAACTTTATAATGAGAGAACGTCGGTGACACAGAGGAAGCTGGAGTTGGACAGAGACTAGAGCCAGGGAGGCAGCGGCTTGGGAAGTGCTTTGATACTTCCAGAGCACTTAAGCCTTACATGGGTATTATTTAATGCAACTATTTTTTTTCAGTCAGGGAGCAAAAGTTAGAGAGATAATGACATTAATACCTTTATCAATAGAGCAATATGACCTCATAAACAGTTTGTGGGGTTTGAGACGGAGAGTTCTGACAGATTCCTGTCACTATTACCATATCGAGGTGCATATGACTTTTCCATCCATTTGCAGTACATTTCTTTGCACGGAGGGGCAATGGTAAGCATACGAGTAAATCTTTAGTTCTTTTTCAAGAGATTGGTGGTTGCTACAAACTTAGGGAGTCATATATATATATATATATATATATATATATATATATATATATATATATATATATATATGTATATATATATATAATATGTCTCTACTAATACACTTTTTTTTTTAATTAGTCCAATTGTAAACAAAGCAAGCTTTGTGACCGACCTCGATGATGTTACTCCCTCCTAAGTTTAGCTCTCTCTGTGTCCACATATTCAGCGTTTGCTGGGTCATAGTCCTGTAGGAAAGGCTAGGGTTTCGTACAATACCTGTAGTGCTGCTGTTTTATTACACCGGCCAGTTAATCATTAGGGGAGAGTTTATGAACACTAAGGCTGCACAGGAGAATTATTCAACGTAGCATTTGTCAACTCAGATGCTGAGCAGGCAACTAGGGAGTCAGGAGCAGAGGACCCAGTTTTAAATCAGCCATCAAGAGCGGGGAAAGGTGAAGGCTCAGGGTGTGAAGGCAGGGAAACTACAAATGAAGTACATATATGTCGCAAGTCGTGAATGGGTTAAAGCTCAGCTGCAGTACCCGAGACCAACCACTACACCATGTAGGGAGCTGCGCTGTTCCAGCTTCCATATGTTTTTCACATTCGGCTTACGCTGGTAAAAGCTGATGGGTGGGGGTAAAGGGTGTAGGACCCCCATCCGATACAGAAGACCTATTCTAAAAGATAGGCCGTTAGTATCTAAACAGTGGGCAACTCCTTTAACCCCTTCATGACCCCAGATTTTTTCGCTCCCCTCCTTCCCAGAGCCATACCATTTTTATTTTTCCGTCAATATGGCCATGTGAGGGCTTATTTTTTTGCGGGACGAGTTTTACTCTTGAACGACACCAATGGTTTTACCATGTCGTATACTAGAAAACAGCAAAAAAAATTCCAAGTGCGGTGAAATTGCAAAAAAAAAAAAGTGCAATGCCACACTTGTTTTTTGTTTGGCTTTTTTGCTAGGTTCACTAAATGCTAAAACTGACCTGCCATTATGATTCTCCAGGTCATTACGAGTTCATGGACGCCAAACATGTCTAGGTTCTTTTTTTATCTAAGTGGTAAAAAAAGCCAAACTTCGCATAAAAAAAAAAAAATTGCGCAATTTTCCGATACTCGTAGCGTCTCCATTTTTCATGATCTCGGGTTGGATAAGGGCTTATTTTTTGCGCACCGAGCTGACGTTTTTAATGATACCATTTTGGTACAGATACTTTCATTTTAATGCAATGTTGCGGCAACCCAAAAAAAAAGTAATTCTGGCGTTTCAAATATTTTTCTCGCTACGCCGTTTAGCGATTGGGTTAATCCTTTTTTTATTGATAGATCGGGCAATTCTGAATGCGGCGAAACCAAATATGTGTAGGTTTGATTTTTTTATTATTATTTTATTTGGAATGAGGCGAAAGGGGGGGTGATTTAAACTGTTATATTTTTTTTTAAACATTTTTTTTAATACTTCTGCCATGCTTCAATAGCCTCCATGGGAGGCTAGAAGCTGACATAGCCTGATTGGCTCTGCTACATAGGAGCGAAACATAGATCGCTCCTATGTAGCTGAATTGCTGCATTGCTATGAGCGCCGACCACACGGTGGTGCTCACAGCAAGCCGGCATTAACAACCATAGAGGTCTTCAATAGACCTCTGGTTGTCATGCCGACGCATCCCTGCCCCCTGATCATGTGACGGGGGTAAGCGATGCGCTAATTTCCGGCCCGAAGCGCTAGTTAAATGGCGCTGTCAGCGTTTGACAGCTGCATTTTACTAGTTAATAGCGGTGGGTGGATCGCGATTCCACCCGCCGCTATTGCGGACACATGTCAGCTGTACAAAACAGCCCGCATCAAAGCAGGGGATCTGACCTCGGACGTACTATCCCGTCCGAGGTCAGAAAGGGGCTAATATCTCATAAAAGATGAACATACGGACCCCACCAGTTATCGGTGCAAAGATGTAATAGGAAGTTACCTGTTGAGTCTCGTAGGGTTGGAAGGGTTCAGTGTTAACTTCATGATGAGAATATTCGATGTCCACCTGGAAAAAAGTAAATGCAATCATATTATTATACATGCATACCTAAACACACACTACTCACAAAAAGTTAGGGACATTTGGCTATCGGGTGAAATGTCAGGATGAACCTAAAATGCCCTATAACCTTTTCAGGTGAACTTAATGTGACCTTCTCTAAACTTCTGAACACCCATGTCCAACTGTTAAATGTCTCAGTTCTTTTTGCACACCTTGCTGTTCTCTATCAAGGAGCTTAATATGTTAGTCAGATAATTCAACAACGAGTGTTAAAATCCTTTTCCCAGCTACAGGGGGAGTTTGGACTGAGACCTTCTGGGGAGTATCAATATGCTCAGATGAGGCACGCTTTGGAAGCTCAAAACAGGGGCGATGGCATTAGGATCAAAGAAGACATAGTTTTGGAATATGTGTGTGGTGATGGGACTACAAGGGGAGTCATTTCCACCCCCTATAAAGACCTACTGCATGCATATTTGTTGGATTTTCCTCTAAAAGCGAGAGCTAAGTGGGAGAGAGATTTAGGCCCAATGGAGAATGAAACCTGGGAGTCGGTGATGGAGTGGGTTCCACGAGTGTCACTAAGCGAGCCGTATAGACTATCGCAGCTATACATCTTGCACAGAGTCTATAAATCTCCGGAAGTTTTGCATAGAGCGGGGTTGCGTGCTGACTCTGAGTGCCCGAGATGTAGGACTGAGAATGCAGGAATATATCACATGATGTGGACGTGTCCAAGACTGGCTGCTTTTTGGCTGGTAGTTCTGAGTCGTGTGGAAGGGGCGTATAGATGTAGGGTGCCGAGAGATCCGATAGTGTGCCTACTGGGATATGTGGAGGAAATTTAGAGTGGATAACACCTGGAAGACAGCAATTGCTAGGCTATTATATATGGCTCGAAAAGTGATAGCACGGAACTGGATCAAGGAGGAACCGCCTGCAAGGGGTGAATTCCTGCAATATGTAAAACATAGTCTCAAACTGGAAAAGGGGGTTTACAAGAGACGCGGGAAAATAGAAACGTTTGACAAAATGCTCGAGCTGGGATGAGTAGGTAAAGGAAATGGGAGGATGAGGGCCTTTGAATGGTGAAAACTGCTAGACGAATAAGCGGTCATAAGTGAGTTAAGCGGTTCATATAGAGTCATCAATGCTAGTTATAGAAGTTCCATTGGAGAGGAGCTGTCATGGGGGGGGGGGGGGGGGTTGGGGTTTGTTGGGGTTTTGAAAATGGGGAAACTTTGTATGTAACAAATTGGAAGATGGATGAAAATGTAATGTTTATGTTTATTCTTAATAAAAATCTATTTAAATAAAAAAAACAAAAAAAAAACAAGGAGCTTAATATCAACATTCACAACAGGTGTTTGATCCAAGAATCGGACAATACATTTTGGGGTTCAATTAGAATTGGTATTAAATCAGTCCTCCTCCTCATGCAGGTCACATTTTAACATCATGAGGCCAAAACGACATCTAACAATTGGTCTTGAAGATCTCACCATTGTGAGCCTTCAAGCAGGATGTTCTCAGAAGGAAGCGGCCACTGAGCTTAGAGTCATCAGCAAGTTGAAACCGAGATCCAGAGAGACTGGAAGAGTCACAAAAAGGCAGAAATGTGGACATCCTTTGGTCACATCTCACACTGATGACCGCTTCATTGTGATCTATGCCAAACAATTTAAGGCACATTTAAGGGAGGTGAGAGACACCCAAGTGTCACGCAAGACCATTCGAAACAGTTTACATCATTTTTTTTTGCGTGCTAAATGATCTTCAAGGGTATTGGACCAAATCACCAGGCACGGGCCTCATAGCCTTGCATGGGTCAGGTGACATCTACGCTGGGACAATGGACCAGTGGGTCTCAGTGCTGTTCACTGATGAAAGTCCATTCACGTTGAGCAGAAATGATGGCCACCAACAATGTTGGAGATGTCCAGGAGAGCGCAATGCATCAGCCACGGTCATCACCAGGTGAGCCTTTGGTGATGTTACAGTGTGGGCAGGTGGTCTGGTCAATACAGAACTGCCCTTCACTTTGTGACAAGCCCCTACTACTTGAACAACATTATTACTCCAGTCATGAACACCACAGGCCTAATTTCATCTTCATGGATGACAGTGCTCCAGGTCATCATGGTCGCATAATAGCTACTGAAGACTGGGGGGACATCAAATGGAGGGGCCTGCACTTTTTCTCCAGGCCAGAATCCCATAGAAAACCTGTGGAATCAACTGAGTCGCCGTGTAGAGACTCGTAACTCTGTACCCCAGAACCTCAATGATCTGAGGGCCACCCTTTGAGAAGAATGGGATGCCATGTCTCAGCAAAGAATACTTGGGAACAACATGAGACGTCGTTGTCCAGCTATAATTGATGCTCAAGGCCACATCGCAAATTATTGAGACATTGACATATTTGGGGGGTTATGCCACCACTGTTGTTGGCTTTTGTTCCATCATTCGCCATCAGCTCCATTGGACCTGATTTTTACCGAAGCAAATGTGAATCTCCATTGGGTGCTTGTACCAAAAAAGGAGATTTTTGTGTACTCACCGTAAAATCTCTTTCTCTTAACCTCTAATTGGGGGACACAGGACCATGGTGTTATGCTGCTGTCCACTAGGAGGCGACACCATGCATAATCTGAAAAAGATTAACCAGCCTTCTACTGTTTTGTGCAAAAGCATTAGGAGGAACGTAACATGAATAACAACCATGCCTATAAGAAGGCAACTATGTACAAACTCAAGAAAACAATATGAGAACTCAACAGTAACAATGGCCCGAAAAAGGGCAACAGGGTGGGAGCGGTGTCCCCCAATTAGAGGCTAAGAGAAAGATTTTACGGTGAGTACACAAAAATCTCCTTTACTCTGTCGCCTCATTGGGGGACACAGGACCATGGGATGTCCCAAAGCAGTCCCTGGGTGGGAAGCAATGGACGAATATTGTTCAGACAGGCCCCTACACTTGGGGCACCGCCGCCTGCAGAACACATCTACCCAGGCTCGCGTCCGCTGAAGACTGGGTATGAACCCTGTAGTGTTTAGTAAACGTGTGTAGGCTAGTCCAAGTGGCCTTTCACACTTGTTGTGCCGAAGCCTGGTGCCGAATGGCCCAGGAGGCCCCTACCGCCCGTGTAGAGTGTGCCATAATACCGTCTGGAAGGAGAATTCTTAAGGTGGTAGGCCTCTTGTATGGTGGAATTGATCCAACTGGCAAGGGTAGCTTTGGAAGCTGGCAGACCCTTGCGGCCGCCTTCCGGAAGAAGGAAAAGAGAATCAGACCTCTGTTAGGGTGCAGTCCTAGACACATATATACACAATGCCCTGACAAGGTCAAGCATATGGAGAGCCTTCTCCACTCTATGAACCGGGACCGGACAAAGGGATGGCAGAGAAATTTCCTCACTGAGGTGGAAGTTGGACACAACCTTCGGAAGGAAGGATGGGACCGTACGGAGAACTACCTTGTCCTGGTGAAAAGCCAGGAAGGGCCGTCTGCAGGAGAGTGCTGTCAGTTCAGACACCCTGCGTAGCGAGGTGATTGCCACCAGGAAAACCACCTTCTGGGATAGAAGGTGGAGCGGGACCTCCTTAAGGGGTTCGAAAGGTGGTTCCTGCAATGCTGTCAGGACCAGGTTGAGGTCCCACGTTTCTAGTGGTCGTCTGTAGGGGGGTACCAATTGGGAAACCCCCTTAAGAAAAGTCCTGACTTGCGGCTTGGTAGCAATGCGCCTTTAAAAAAGCACTGAGAGGGCTGACACCTGGCTCTTAAGTGAGTCCAGGGACAGCCTGGCCTCCAGACCCGATTGGAGAAAACCAAGTAGTTTGGGGAGGGAATAAGGGAATGGGGTCTGGCCACGAGATTCACACCAGGTAAAGAAAGCTTTCCAGGTACAGTAATAAATCTTGGCAGAGGCTGGCTTCCGTGCCCTGATCATGGTCCTTAATGACGTCCGGCGAGAACCCTGCCTGGGTTAGAACCCAGGTTTCAAGGGCCACGCCGTCAAATTGAGGGCCCCTGAGTTCTGGTGGTAGAAAGGGCCTTGTGATAGAAGATCCGGGCGGCCGGGGAGGCGCCAGGGGGCGTCTGCTGTAAGTTGTACGATGTCGGCTTACCATGTACGTCTGGGCCAGTCCGGTGCGATTAGGATGGCTGGAACTCCCTCTTGCTTGATCTTCCTCACCACTCTGGACATCAGGGGGAGAGGTGGAAAAATGTACAGAAGCTGGAACTGGGTCCAGTCCTGAAACAGAGCGTCTGCTTAGAGCGACCGCGGATCGTGTGCTCTGGCCATGAAGTTGGAGACCTTGGCATTGAAGTGAGATGCCATTAGGTCCACATCCGGGGTCCACCAGCGATGGCAGATCTGGCAAAAAATTTCGGGATGGAGAGACCACTCTCCCGAGTCTATTCCTTGTCGGCTGAGGTAGTCTGCTTCCCAGTTGTCCACACCCGGAATGTGGACCGCCGAGAGAACTGACCCTGTGTCCTCCGCCCAGTGGAGGATGTGTGACACTTCTCGCATCGCCTGGGTACTGCGGGTCCCCCCTTGGTGATTCACATATGCCACAGCCATGGCATTGTCTGACTGTATTCTGATGTGAGAGGCTGCCAGTAAGTAATGGAAGGCCCTCAATGCTAGGAGGATGGCACGAATTTCCAGGATGTTGATGGGCATGTTCGCTTCCACTGGGGACCACTTGCCCTGTGGTGTAGGTGCACTGCACCCCAGCCCGTCAGGCTCGCATAGGTGGTCAGAGCCTTCCATTGACCTGTGAGAAAGGATTTCCCCTTTGCTAGTGAGGTTGGCTTGAGCCACCAGTGCAGGGACCTCCTGGTTGACGACGTTAGCCTGAACTCCCTGTCGAGTGAGAGAAAGGGTTCTTGTCCCAGGACTTGAGGATGGCTAGTTGGAGAGGACTGAGGTGAATCTGAGCAAATGGGACCGCTTCTATTGCTGCCCCCATCCTGCCGAGGACTCATGGCAAATCGGAGAGATCGAGGGGGTTTGTGGAGGAGGGTGCGAACTCCTAGGCGGAAAGCCAGTGCCTTGTCCTTGAGAAAGAATACTAGACCCCTGGAGGTGTTGAATAGCATTCCCAGGAAGGTCAGAGACTGACTCAGGGTTTGGTGATGACTTTTGTAGGTTGACTAACCAGCCCATGCGACTCAGAGTGTCGATTGTAATTGAGACGCTGAGCTCGCAGTCCTTGAAGGTGGGAGCCTTGATGAGTAGATCGTCCAAGTATGGAACGATTACAATGCCTCTGGAGTGCAGGACGTCCACGGTGGCTGCCATGACTTTGGTAAACACTCTGGGAGCCGTGGCGAGTCCGAACGGGAGAGCCACAAACTGGTAGTGGTTCTGGTCTATTGCAAACCTGAAAAATCTCTGATGGGCAGGTGCAATCGGTATATACAGGTATGCATCTTGTATGTCTATGGAGGCGAGATATTCTCCCTTCTCCATGGACGCAATGATGGACCGAAGGGACTCCATGTGGAAGTGACGGACCCGTACATATTTGTTGAGTTGTTTTAGGTCCAGTATGGGCCGCACGCTGCCTCCTTTCTTGGGGACTACGAACAGTTTGGAGTAGAACCCTCGGAAGAACTCGGCCGTGGGGACCGGTACTATGACTCCTGCTTGAAAAAGCGAGGAGACCACTTGTCAGAAGGCACGAGCCTTGGCTGGTGGTTTTGGGGGGACAGTGAGGAAGAATCGGTCAGGTGGGTTGGAGGTGAACTCTATCTTGTATCCGGAAGACACTAGTTCCCTGACCCACCTATCTTCTGTAATAGGCAGCCAGACTTGATGAAAGAGCAAAAGTCGGCTGCTTATGGGTGTGGTGTCTTCCGGAGTCCGTGAGTCATGATGAGGAGAAAGTCTGAGATTTTCCTCCACTGGGCTTAGACTGGCCTGCTTTTGACTTCCAGGTCTTGTCAGACCTTTGCGTAGATCGTGAGTTGTCCCTGCGTGGGGAACGGTTACGATTTTGTGCTAGATGCGAGACGGACCAGCCCGAGGAGTTCCGAAAGGATCGGAATTGAGTTTGGTTACGCTTCTTGCAAGTGCGTTTAGGTTTCAGTTGGGGAAGAGAGGTACTCTTACCCCCGGTGGCGTTGGATATCATCGTGTCCAACTGTTCACCAAAAAGTCACCCACTAAGGTAGGGGAGGTGCGTGAGGGACTTCTTTGAGGCTGCGTCTGCTTTCCATTCCTGCAGCCAGAGGATACACCGAATTGTGATGCCGTTTGATGCTGTCCTCGCTACACCAGAGCTGCATGAAGCATGTAATCTGCTACGACTGCTATTTGAACCGCTTGGTCCGACAGCTCAGGAGCGGATGCTTGGAGGCCAGCTTCTAAATTTTTGGCCCAGACCAGAATGGCCTTGGCAGCCCAAACTGAAGCGAATGCGGGAGCCAGGGATGCCCCTGCAGCCTCGAAAATTGAACGAGCCATGCGTTCTACCTGCCGGTCTGCTGCGTCCCTGAGGGTTGAGCTATCTGGCAGTGAAAGGAGGGACTGTACTGCTAGTCTAGAGACTGGGGAGTCCACTTCGGGTGGGTCTGTCCATTCCTTGGAATCCTTCTGCGGGAAGGGGTACCTCGCCTCCAGATATTTGCGATTAGCGAATTTTTTCTCAGGCTGGGAGAGCTGCTTTTTAAGGATCGCCTTAAACTCTGGGTGGTTAGAGAAAATCTTAGGCGGCTTCAGAGGTCCTTCACAGGAAATCTTGTGGTCTGGGGCCTCTTGTGGCGGATCAGAAATGACCAGCACCCGATGGATGGAAGCGATTAAGTCCTCAACTAGCGCTGTATTGCTAGGGGGGATTGGGAATTTTTAGTTGTGCCTCCTATGCGACACTAAGCAAAAACTGGAGAAGGCTGACGCCGTCCAGGGGTGTATACTGCAGAGAAGGAGCCACGGTTAATCTTTTTCAGATTATGCATAGTGTCGCCTCCTAGTGGACAGCAGCATAACACCATGGTCCTGTGTCCCCCAATGAGGCGACAGAGTAAAAAAAAAAAACGGCTTGGTACCAGAATCTTTCCAGTAAGTGTACTGAAACATTTTTTGTTTAGTTGCGTTATTATCAGAGCGGTGGAGTCGGTGAGCCAAACCTCCGAATCCTCGATTTCCATGACAGACTCCAACTCCACCAAAATTGGCTCCACAGCCTTGGTTATTATATTTATCCGGTACCTTAGGTTTACTAACACTGCACTTATTACATGCTCGTATCAGGTCTGTCAGCAGTTTGGCTGAGCATACTTACAGCCTTATTGATTTTAGTAATGGAGTTCAATGAGCCATTTATAGGAGTGTAGGGATACCCTTTGAGCTTTAACCGTTCTGCTCCTTTTTAAGCAGTAATGTTTGTCCTAATTATATATATATATATATATATATACTAGATGGTGGCCCGATCCTAACGCATCGGGTATTCTAGAATATGTATGTAGTTTATTCATGAAGTTATCAGAATAATGCAATTTATACACAGGATTCGGCCAGCCGCGACCAATTAGCGAAGCGTGGTTCTAATTCCGCACCAATTCGCGGGCGGACTGCGCCTGTTGCTGATTGGTCACACCCAGCCGCGAACAATCAGTGAAGCCAGGGCCTACTCCAGGTTTTTGAGGGCCCCGGGCGAAAGAGTCTCAGTGGGCCCCCCTCTTTAACACATACAACGATTCATGATGCACAGATACAGCAGAGAAATATAGCACAGCCCACGTAGCGTATAACACAGCCCACGTAGTATATAGCACAGCCCACGTAGTATATAACAGCCACATAGTATATAGCACAGCCCACGTAGTATATAACACAGCCACATAGTATATAACACAGCCCACAAAGTAAATAGCAGACACGTAGTATATAGCACAGACACGTAGTATATAGCACAGACACGTAGTATATAGCACAGACACGTAGTATATAGCACAGACACGTAGTATATAGCACAGACACGTAGTATATAGCACAGACACGTAGTATATAGCACAGACACGTAGTATATAGCATAGACACGAAGTATATAGCACAGACACGTAGTATAGTGCCCAGCCACGTAGTATATTGCCCAGCCACATAGTATATTGCCCAGCTACGTAGTGTATAGCACAGACACATAGTATATAGCACAGACACATAGTATATAGCACAGACACGTAGTATATAGTACAGACACGTAGTATATAGCACAGACACGTAGTATATAGCACAAACACGTAGTATATAGCACAGATACGTAGTATATAGCACAGACACATAGTATATAGCACAGACACATAGTATATAGCAGACACGTAGTATATAGCATAGACACGTAGTATATAGCACAGACACGTAGTATATTGCCCAGCCACGTAGTATATTGCCCAGCCACGTAGTATATTGCCCAGCCACATAGTATATTGCCCAGCCACATAGTATATTGCCCAGCCACATAGTATATTGCCCAGCCACATAGTATATTGCCCAGCCACATAGTATATTGCACAGACACGTAGTATATAGCACAGACACGTAGTATATTGCCCAGCCACGTAATATATTGCACAGCCACGTAATATATTGCACAGCCACGTAGTATATTGCACAGCCACGTAATATATTGCACAGCCATGTAGTATATAGCACAGCCACGTAGTATATAGCACAGAGACGTAGTATATAGCACTGCTCATGCAGTATATAACACAGGCCACGTAGTATAGAGCACAGCGATGTAGTATATTGCCCAGCCACGTAATATATGCCACAGCCATGTAGTATATAGCACAGCCCACATACATAGTAACATAGTTAGTAAGGCCGAAAAAAGACATTTGTCCATCCAGTTCAGCCTATATTCCATCATAATAAATCCCCAGATCTACGTCCTTCTACAGAACCTAATAATTGTATGATACAATATTGTTCTGCTCCAGGAAGACATCCAGGCCTCTCTTGAACCCCTCGACTGAGTTCGCCATCACCACCTCCTCAGGCAAGCAATTCCAGATTCTCACTGCCCTAACAGTAAAGAATCCTCTTCTATGTTGGTGGAAAACCTTCTCTCCTCCAGACGCAGAGTATGCCCCCTTGTGCCTGTCACCTTCCTTGGTATAAACAGATCCTCAGCGAGATATTTGTATTGTCCCCTTATATACTTATACATGGTTATTAGATCGCCCCTCAGTCGTCTTTTTTCTAGACTAAATAATCCTAATTTCGCTAATCTATCTGGGTATTGTAGTTCTCCCATCCCCTTTATTAATTTTGTTGCCCTCCTTTGTACTCTCTCTAGTTCCATTATATCCTTCCTGAACACCGGTGCCCAAAACTGGACATAGTATACAGCACAGAGATGTAGTATAGAACACAGCCCATGTAGTATATAGCAATGTGGGCACCATATCCCTGTTAAAAAAAGAATTAAAATAAAAAATAGTTATATACTCACCCTCCGTCGGCCCTCCGAATCCAGGCGAGGCGTTTACCGATGGTCCTCGCGACGCTCTGGTCCCAAGAGTGCATTGCGGTCTCGCGAGATGATGACAAGGCGGTATCGCGAGACCGCAATGCATGGACCGGTCACCGGAGCGTCGCGAGGAGCGGGAAAGGCGCCGGAAGGTTAGAATATATTGATTTTTTATTATTTTTAACATTAGATCTTTGTACTATAGATGCTGCATAGGCAGCATCAATAGTAAACAGTTGGTCACACAGGGTTAATAGCAGCGTTAGCGGAGTGCATTACAACGCGGCATAACGCGGTCCGTTAACGCTGGCATTAACCCTGTGTGAGCGCTGACTGGAGGGGAGTATGGAGCGGGCACTGACGGCAGGGGAGTAGGGAGCGGCCATTTTGCTGCCGGACTGTGCCCGTCGCTGATTGGTCGTCGCAGTTTTGCCGCGACCAATCAGCGACTTGGGATTTCCGTTACCGACAGAAAGACGGAAGTGAGCCTTAGACAATTATATAGTATACATACACACATATATATGTATATATAGAGAGAGAGAGAGAGAAAAAAGATGTATGGATGTGGCTGCATCCAGACTGATCTTGCACTCCTCCCACTGACCTTGCAGGTGGCGGTAATCAACTCTACCTGCCCATAAATTGTAGGTTCAGCCCAGAGTAACATGTTTGTCCAAAGTTGTAGGCTGGTGGCCCAAGAGTGGCATGTACGGTAGAGTAGGACCCATCAGAGGGCGATCACCTTGCCGTGGTTGATGGGCACACATGAATTGGCCAATTTATGTGCCAAGAATCTTCATTTTATCTATAACTAAGTTTTATGAAAAAATATTTTTGAGTAGTATGATTCATATCGAACATTTGTCTGTGTTTTCACATGGCCTAGATTCATGTACATGTGCTGCTGTGTTCTTTTATATCTATATCTATATATATATATAAGGTTTCATCCTCTTACCTGCACCGACACTATAGCAGTCTGTATATTTTTAGGCTGTGTTTCACTTTTAGATGAGACAATGTGATTGCTTTGGTCTGATTCTTCTATATAGGATTTATCTTGGCTTAAATCACTATTAATCTCAGGAGCTGTAGCATCATCATCATCGTCATCACAATCATCATCATCTTCTATATTAGATGATCCAGATCCATTACTAGAAGAGCTACATACTTCATCCAGCTCTTCGTCTAGGACATGGTGGTCAAAAGAATCAGTGTCAATCAGGTCCAACTCCGAATCGGATAACGTCCCGAGGCCAGCGTTGTTAAATGGTTCAGCGAATTTCTGATAATTTCGATCCAAGTCATTATAAAGGGAAGGACGCTCGATACACTCGGTGGCACTGGAGTCACTAGACATATAATCCAGGTGGTCAGTAGCATAATACGAGTCTATGTTATCACATACAAGGCTAGAATAGGAAGGCTTGAATTCCTCCGCTGTGGGATTTAGCAGATAATTCTCCCGGAACGCTGTGAACGCAATATCGTAGTTAACGGACAGCGCAATCATGTCTTCTACTATGGTAAATTCGTAAGACTGCAAAAGAAAATTTTTAAGACCGCCGGCCGCTTCCACCATCCTGTGGGTTTCTTCCGGGAAATCTTTATATTGTCCTATCAGACGTTCATCGTCCGGTTTCAAAGGACCGTGCTCTTCTAAAATCTGAGCGAAGTACCTGCAAGAAAAAGACAATGAGCTGAGTAGAGAGGTAACAAAGGAGAACGGACACTTTTCCAACCAAAGAAGACAGGAAATCGGTCTCATGTTTCCTAAGCAGACGAGCCTGCACAACCCGATCATCCACCAACCCATAAAAGAGGCATGTGAGCACCGGCTGCTCCAAATACCCAGAGAAAGCATGTTCCCTTTAAAGGCATTTATATTTTTAGAACTTGAACAAGATAACAAAAAGGTTAGGGAGTCAGTTCAAGCAAACTATTATGGGGGTAACAATTCATGAAAATGGCCATCAGCAGCTACAAAGAATACCAGAACCGATAGAGTGCTGATCACTGCCTTTCACTGTACAGGAGGAGGAGGTGAGCTGTGATACCGCATATGAATGGTGGATCCTGTGTTATCAGCTGTATATAGAGGTGTTATCAGTCACTGTACAGGAGGAGGAGGTGAGCTGTGACATCACCTACTGTGAATGGTGGATCCTGTGTTATCTACTGTATATAGAGGTGATATCAGTCATTGTACAGGAGGAGGAGGAGGTGAGCTGTGACATCCCCTATTGTGAATGGTGGATCCTGTGTTATCTACTGTATATAGAGGTGTTATCAGTCATTGTACAGGAGGAGGAGGTGAGCTGTGATATCACCTATTGTGAATGGTGGATCCTGTGTTATCTACTGTATATAGAGGTGTTATCAGTCATTGTAATTCTGCCTGTGAGAATAATGAGATGACTGCGGAGAATAGAAAAAAAACACAAACAGGAAATGTTATCCTAAAGGTACCTTCACACTGAACGATATCGCTAGCGATCCGTGACGTTGCAGCGTCCTGGCTAGCGATATCGTTGAGTTTGACAGGCAGCAGCGATCAGGATCCTGCTGTGACATCATTGGTCGGAGAAGAAAGGCCAGAACTTTATTTTGTCGCTGGACTCCCGCAGACATCGCTGAATCGGCGTGTGTGACGCTAGTAACCCGATGTTTACCCTTGTTACCAGGGGACTTCGCGTAGTTGGTCGCTGGAGAGCTGTCTATGTGACAGCTCTCCAGCGACCACACAGCGACGCTGCAGCGATCCGGATCGTTGTATAGATCGCTGCAGCGTCGCTAAATGTGACGGTACCTTTATAGTAGTCCCAGTGATCAGATTAAAAACTGATAAAAAAAAAACCTAAAAAGGGGAAAAAAATAGGGTCAGATTTATCAATTTATTGGAGCTGGGTGAAAATGATGTGAGAACTACAAGTCACAAAATTTAAGCCTCAAAATGATACGACTTTCCAATGCTTTTTACACAAGAATACTTAAAAAGCTTTGTTGAATTGGGACCATCGTCCGTCATTTTCTCATTAAATACTCCCTAGAAGGCCAAGCTACAAAGCCAATGTTAGCACTGGGATAAGAATAATGTATTAATTCCGGTCATTTTATGACCCGTTAACCCACATTTTCCACCAGTTTTTAATAGCGGAATATGATGTCCAACATTCACAGCAGACACCGACACGAGGGATTCCTGCTCCGAAGTAGCAGCTTAGGGGTCGTTCTAAATCTGTACTGAGCAGGTCAGTGAATGAGGTCAGGGGGTGGGAGAAGTGGCTCATAGGTGGAGAAAGAAGCATATTTCTGATAAGCTATATTATAAAGTTTGCTGACAATTTAAACAACCTCACTTACTCATAGAGGGTTTCCCGGATAGGCTCCGTGGAATCAACTACCACCTCCTGGTCACTTTGGTCAAATAAAGCAAATTCATACAGAGCATCGAACTCGTCCAAGTCACCGCGTAGCGACTCGGGAACCAAAAACGGTTCATTGGGATCCAAAAGGCTTCTGGAAAAAAAATAAAAATACAGTTATAAGATTTTACAATAACCTAAGATGGCGACGGGCAGAAATGATTTGAAAATCCGACTTCCAAGAAAATAAAGACAGACATTGTGGAAACCCAGACGGACTGGATACAGTACAGGGGGACAGACTCACAAGGTGTTTTCTTCAGTAAAGATATCCTCGTCCTGTGATCTTGTGCTGACGGCTCCTGACAACTTGTACATGGGCTGAAAAGCAAAATGGAAGAGAGGGAAATAGATTTAAAACTGAACATCGATAGAAATTTTTTTTTTTTTTACGGAAAGCTGAAGCTGTGCTAATAAAAAAAAGCATAAAAAACAAAAGACATAGAAGCAGAAACCAGCCATGTTATAGGACTAGGTTCAGTGTAGCATCGGCCGAATACCATGGTGAGAAGTTAAGGGGTATGTAGAGAGTCTGGAAGTTACCTTACCCGCAGAGACCCCTACCAATCCCCAAAACGGGCATTGTTAAAGGCACCCTGGAGATAGCGAAGTCCTGCACTTGGCTGGTGCCCGACTACCATTAACGAGTAACTAAACTTTAATTTGTTGCTTTTTAATCACATTGTCCAGCATGGAAAGTTACGAAACTTTGGAAATCACCATTAGGGAATCGGTTTTAACCCCTTTCTGCCATTAGACGTACTATTGCGTCCATGTGGGGTGGGCTTTTCTTCCCAAGGACGCAATAGTACGTCATGTGCGATCGGCAGCGCTCACGGGGGGAGCGCCGCCGATCGCGGCCGGGTGTCAGCTGTTTATCGCAGCTGACATCCGGCACTATGTGCCAGGAGCGGTCACGGACCGCCCCCGGCACATTAACCCCCGGCACACCGCGATCAAAGATGATCGCGATGTGCCGGCGGTACAGGGAAGCACCGCGCAGGGAGGGGGCTCCCTGCGGGCTTCCCTGAGCCCCCCGCAGCAACGCGATGTGATCGCGTTGCTGCGAGGGTCTCACCTCCCTCCCTGCTCAGTCCAGCTCCGGATCCAAGATGGCCGCGGATCCGGGTCCTGCAGGGAGGGAGGTGGCTTCACAGAGCCTGCTCAGAGCAGGCACTGTGAAGGCTGCAGCGCTGCATGTCAGATCAGTGATCTGACAGAGTGCTGTGCAAACTGTCAGATCACTGATCTGTGATGTCCCCCCCTGGGACAAAGTAAAAAAGTAAAAAAAAAAAATTTCAAATGTGTAAAAAAAAATTAAAAAAAATATTCCAAAATAATGAAAAAAAAATAAAAATATTATTCCCATAAATACATTTCTTTATCTAAATAAAAAAAAAAAAACAATAAAAGTACACATATTTAGTATCGCCGCGTCCGTAACGGCCCGACCTATAAAACTGGCCCACTAGTTAACCCCTTCAGTAAACACCGTAAGAAAAAAAAAAAAAAAACGAGGCAAAAAACAACGCTTTATTATCATACCGCCGAACAAAAAGTGGAATAACACGCGATCAAAAAGACAGATATAACTAACCATGGTACCGCTGAAAACGTCATCTTGTCCCGCAAAAAACGAGCCGCCATACAGCATCATCAGCAAAAAAATAAAAAAGTTATAGCCCTGAGAATAAAGCGATGCAAAAATAATTATTTTTTCTATAAAATAGTTTTTATCGTATAAAAGCGCCAAAACATAAAAAAATGATATAAATGAGGTGTCGCTGTAATCGTACTGACCCGAAGAATAAAACTGCTTCATCAATTTTACCAAACGCGGAACGGTATAAACGCCTCCCCCAAAAGAAATTCATGAATAGCTGGTTTTTGGTCATTCTGCCTCACAAAAATCGGAATAAAAAGCGATCAAAAAATGTCACGTGCCCGAAAATGTTACCAATAAAAACATCAACTCGTCCCGCAAAAACCAAGACCTCACATGACTCTGTGGACCAGAATATAGAAAAATTATAGCTCTCAAAATGTGGTAACGCAAAAAATATTTTTTGCAATAAAAAGCGTCTTTCAGTGTGTGACGGCTGCCAATCATAAAAATCCGCTAAAAAACCCGCTATAAAAGTAAATCAAACCCCCCTTCATCACCCCCTTAGTTAGGGAAAAATTAAAAAAATGTATTTATTTCCATTTTCCCATTAGGGCTAGGGTTAGAGTTAGGGCTAGGGTTAGGGCTAGGGCTAGGGTTAGGGTTAGGGCTAGGGCTAGGGTTAGGGTTAGGGCTAGGGTTAGGGCTAGGGTTAGGGCTAGGGTTAGGGCTAGGGTTAGGGCTAGGGTTAGGGCTAGGGTTAGGGTTAGGGTTAGGGTTAGGGTTAGGGCTAGGGTTAGGGCTAGGGTTAGGGCTAGGGTTAGGGCTAGGGTTAGGGCTAGGGCTAGGGTTAGGGTTAGGGCTAGGGTTAGGGCTAGGGCTAGGGTTAGGGCTAGGGTTAGGGTTAGGGCTAGGGCTAGGGTTAGGGCTAGGGCTAGGGTTAGGGCTAGGGTTAGGGCTAGGGTTAGGGCTAGGGTTAGGGCTAGGGCTAGGGCTAGGGTTAGGGTTAGGGCTAGGGTTAGGGCTAGGGCTAGGGTTAGGGCTAGGGTTAGGGTTAGGGCTAGGGCTAGGGTTAGGGCTAGGGCTAGGGTTAGGGCTAGGGTTAGGGCTAGGGTTAGGGTTAGGGTTAGGGTTAGGATTAGGGTTAGGGTTAGGATTAGGGTTAGGGCTACAGTTTGGGTTGGGGCTAAAGTTACAGTTAGGGTTTAGATTACATTTACGGTTGGGAATAGGGTTGGGATTAGGGTTAGGGGTGTGTCAGGGTTAGAGGTGTGGTTAGGGTTACTGTTGGGATTAGGGTTAGGGATGTGTTTGGATTAGGGTTTCAGTTATAATTGGGGGGTTTCCACTGTTTAGGCACATCAGGGGCTCTCCAAACGCGACATGGCGTCCGATCTCAATTCCAGCCAATTCTGCGTTGAAAAAGTAAAACAGTGCTTCTTCCCTTCCGAGCTCTCCCGTGTGCCCAAACAGGGGTTTACCCCAACATATGGGGTATCAGCGTACTCAGGACAAATAGGACAACAACTTTTGGGGTCCAATTTCTCCTGCTACCCTTGGGAAAATACAAAACTCGGGGCTAAAACATATTTTTTGTGGGGAAAAAAAAGATTTTTTATTTTCACGGCTCTGCGTTATAAACTGTAGTGAAACACTTGGGGGTTCAAAGTTCTCACAACACATCTAGATTAGTTCCCTGGGGGGTCTAGTTTCCAATATGGGGTCACTTGTGGGGGGTTTCTACTGTTTAGGTACATTAGGGGTTCTGCAAACGCAATGTGACGTCTGCAGACCATTCCATCTAAGTCTGCATTCCAAATGGCGCTCCTTCCCTTCCGAGCTCTGCCATGCGCTCAAAAGTTGGTTTCCCCCAACATACGGGGTATCAGCGTACTCAGGACAAATTGGACAACAACTTTTGGGGTCGAATTTCTCCTCTTACCCTCGGGAAAATACAAAACTGGGGGCTAAAAAATAATTTTGGGGGGAAAGATTTTTTTTTTTAATTTTCACGGCTCTGCGTTACAAACTGTAGTGAAACACTTGGGGGTTCAAAGATATCACAACACATCTAGATGAGTTCCTTAGGGGGTCTAGTTTCCAAAATGGTGTCACTTGTGGGAGGTTTCTACTGTTTAGGTACATTAGGGGCTCTGCAAATGCAATGTGACACCTGCAGACCATTCCATCTAAGTCCTCATTCCAAATGGAGCTCCTTCCCTTCCGAGCCCTCCCATGCGCCCAAACAGTGGTTCCCCCCCACATATGGGGTATCAGCGCACTCAGGACAAATTGGACAACAAATTGTGGGGTCGAATTTCTCCTTTTACCCTCGGGAAAATACAAAACTGGGGGCTAAAAAATAATTTTTGTGGGAAAAAATTTTTTTTTTATTTTTACGGCTCTCCATTATAAACTTCTGTGAAGCCCTTGGTGGGTCAAAGCGCTCAGCACACATCTAGATAAGTTCCTAAGGGGGTCTACTTTCCAAAATGGTGTCACTTGTGGGGGGTTTCTACTGTTTAGGTACATTAGGGGCTCTGCAAACGCAATGTGACACCTGCAGACCATTCCATCTAAGTCTGCATTCAAATGGCACTCCTTCCCTTCTGAGCCCTCCCATGTGCCCAAACAGTGGTTCCCCCCACATATGGTGTATCATCGCACTCAGGACAAATTGGGCAACAAATTTTGGGGTCCAATTTCTCCTGTTACCCTCAGGAAAATACAAAACTGGGGGCTAAAAAAATAATTTTTGTGGGAAAAAAATTTTGTTTTATTTTTACGGCTCTGCATTATAAACTTCTGTGAAGCACTTGGTGGGTCAAAGTGCTCACCACACCTCTAGATAAGTTCCTTAGGGGGTCTACTTTCCAAAATGGTGTCATTTGTGGGGGGTTTCAATGTTTAGGCACATCAGTGGCTCTTCAAACGCAACATGGCGTCCCATCTCAATTCCTGTCAATTTAGCTTTGAAAAGTCAAACGGCGCTCCTTCCCTTCCGAGCTCTCCCATCCACCCAAACAGTGGTTTACCCCCACATATGGGGTATCCGCGTACTCAGGACAAATTGTACAACAACTTTTGGGGTCCAATTTCTTCTCTTACCCTTGGGAAAACAAAAAATTGGGGGCAAAAAGATAATTTTTGTGAAAAAATATGATTTTTTATTTTTACGGTTCTACATTATAAACTTCTGTGAAGCACTTGGTGGGTCAAAGTGCTCACCACACCTCTAGATAAGTTCCTTAGGGGGTCTACTTTCCAAAATGGTGTCACTTGTGGGGGGTTTCAATGTTTAGGCACATCAGTGGCTCTTCAAACGCAACATGACGTCCCATCTCAATTCCTGTCAATTTTGCATTGAAAAGTCAAACGGCGCTCCTTCCCTTCCGAGCTCTCCCATCCGCCCAAACAGTGGTTTACCCCCACATATGGGCTATCAGCGTACTCAGGACAAATTGTACAACAACTTTTGGGGTCCAATTTCTTCTCTTACCCTTGGGAAAATAAAAAATTGGGGGCGAAAAGATAATTTTTGTGAAAAAATATGATTTTTTATTTTTACGGTTCTACATTATAAACTTCTGTGAAGCACTTGTTGGGTCAAAGTGCTCACCACACCTCTAGATAAGTTCCTTAGGGGGTCTACTTTCCAAAATGGTGTCACTTGTGGGGGGTTTCAATGTTTAGCCACATCAGGGGCTCTCCAAACGAAACATGGCGTCCCATCTCAATTCCAGTCAATTTTGCATTGAAAAGTCAAATGGCGCTCCTTCGCTTCCGAGCTCTGCCATGCGCCCAAACAGTGGTTTACCCCCACATGTGGGGTATTGGCATACTCAGGACAAATTGTACAACAATGTTTGGGGTCCATTTTCTCCTGTTACCCTTGGTAAAATAAAACAAATTGGAGCTGAATTACATTTTTTGTGAAAAAAAGTTAAATGTTCATTTTTATTTAAACATTCAAAAAATTCCTGTGAAGCACCAGAAGGGTTAATAAACTTCTTGAATATGGTTTTGAGCACCTTGAGGGGTGTAGTTTTTAGAATGGTGTCACACTTGGGTATTTTCTATCATATAGACCCCTCAAAATGACTTCAAATGAGATGTGGTCCCTAAAATAAAATGGTGTTGTAGAAATGAGAAATTGCTGGTCAACTTTTAACCCTTATAACTCCCTAACAAAAAAAAATTTTGGTTCCAAAATTGTGCTGATGTAAAGTAGACATGTGGGAAATGTTACTTATTAAGTATTTTGTGTGACATATCTCTGTGATTTAATTGCATAAAAATTCAAAGTTGGAAAATTGCGAAATTTTCATAATTTTCGCCAAATTTCCGTTTTTTTCACAAATAAACGCAGGTACTATCAAATAATTTTTACCATTGTCATGAAGTACAATATGTCACGAGAAAACAATGTCAGAATCACCAGGATCCATTGAAGCGTTCCAGAGTTATAACCTCATAAAGGGACAGTGGTCAGAATTGTAAAAATTGGCCCGGTCATTAACGTGCAAACCACCCTTGGGGGTAAAGGGGTTAATTCCCGTGAAAAAAAAAATGCTTCCAATCCCCGACTTTTTTCCTAGCCCATTAACCCGCACTGACATCAGGACGTACTTATCAGGAGTACAGATGATGGCGGTCATGGGTCAGGACCCTTCTCTTTCTCTGAGTATTGATGTTTCTAAAGTTTCTTTTATCAAACAATCCGTAAAAAGACAGATGACATCAGAGTTATATTTTTTCATGGATTCATAGACTTGCATTTGCGAGTTTGATCAGCTATAATCACTGTTTTATCAGCAGGTTATTATCCCTAGTAGCCCTGCATATTTGTGATCTCTGTATAACCAATGCCCGCCACCACTGATTGGCAGCTTTCTGCCTCTGCACAGTGTACACAGAAAGCCGCCAAACAGCGGTGGGGTTATACAGGCCTCAGCATTCAGAGAACTGCTAGATCTGCAGCAAAATAACCCTGATTTTAGCAAAACTGCAGCAAGCAGCCCAGTAAGTGATACAGCGCTGGAATCAGGGTCTCTCTCTCTCTACATAATCCTGCTCTCAAGATTGGGTAACTAATAAACCTAGCGACATATTCCCTTTAAGAAAAAGATTTCTGCTCCACACAGCCAGTTAATCAGAACTGTGATCAAGACGTAAAGAAGAGACATGGATGACGACCGCGATCAGTAAGTACACTAATACATGTGTAATAGATAACGAGGCTATGACAATGCAATATATGAGCAGTCATGGATGAAAATAACAGAGAAATTTACCTTTACTGCTTGATTCCGTTTCTTTTTTTTGTGTTTAGTCTTAAGGTTCATACATATATTCTATCGGAAAGAGAAGGAGTTGTAAGCTTGCAATCCACAGTCATGGGAAGATTAAATATAGAGGACAGTACATCATCATACTAGTATATTACACCGAGGTAGTATGCATTCAGGGAGGTTCTCACACGCTGATATATTGGTAAATATATTTATTTATTTTGATTACATGCAATTTGACGTCCCTCGGTCAAACTTGTACATGAGCCTACAGCCGAGGCAGAAATGTAGGTGTAGTATCGGAGCATTACACACACACACAAAATACACATACAGGGCTTTTTATTTCACACCTTATCTTGTATTGTGTCATAATTCAGAAATTGTGGTGAAGAGCGGTCAACAGATCAAAAGTGGTGAAAGTTTCTGTAAAACTATAAGGCAGAGATGGGTCTATTCTGAATTCTAGATGATCAACCTGTTATTTTAGGGTCTGTTTTAAACTTACCACAATCACACCTAAGAAACAGAAACCATCCCTGGACCAGACCTCTACATCCACCTATCGACCCAGATCGCTGCTCCAGTGCACTCCAAACTCCTTGAACATGAACATACCCTGCCCTCTCCTGGATCTCCTCCTGCCATCACAGACCCTGCCCTGTCCTGGATCTCCTCCTGCCATCACAGACCCTGCCCACTCCTGGATCTCCTCCTGCCATCACAGACCCTGCCCGCTCTTAGATCTCCTCCTGCCATCACAGACCCTGCCCTCTCCTGGATCTTCTCTTAATATCACAGACTCTGCCCTCTCCTGGATCTCCTCCTGCCATCACAGACCCTGCCCTCTCCTGGATCTTCTCCTGCCATCACAGAACCTGCCCTCTCCTGGATCTCCTCTTGCCATCACAGACCCTCTCCTGGATCTTCTCCTGCCATCACAGACTCTGACCTCTCTTGGATCTTCTCTTGTCATCACAGACCCTGCCCTCTCCTGGATCTTCTCCTGCCATCACAGACCCTGCCCTCTCCTGTATATTATTTCCCCATCACAGACTCTGCCCTCTCCTGGATCTCCTCTTGCCATCACAGACCCTACCCTCTATCCTGGATCTTCTCTTGCCATCACAGACCCTGCCCTCTTCTGGATCTTCTCTTGTCATCACAGACCCTGCCCTCTTATGGATCTTCTCAATATCACAGACCTGCCCTCTCCTGGATCTCCTCTTACCATCACAGACCTGCCCTCTCCTGGATCTCCTCTTACCATCACAGACCCTGCCCTCTCCTGGATCTCCTCCTGCCATCACAGACCCTGCCCTCTCCTGGATCTCCTCTTGCCATCACAGACCCTGCCCTCTTCTGGATCTCCTCTTGCCATCATAGACTCTGTCCTGTCCTGGATCTCCTCTTAATATCACAGACCCTGCCCTCTTCTGGATCTTCTCTTGCCATCACAGACCCTGACCTCTCCTGTATATTCTTTTACCATCACAGACCCTGCCCTCTTCTGGATCTTCTCTTGTCATCACAGACCCTGCCCTCTTCCGGATCTTCTCCTATCACAGACTCTGCCCTCTCCTGTATATTCTCTTAATATCACAGACTCTGCCCTCTCCTGGATCTCCTCTTGCCATCACAGACTCTGCCCTCTCCTGGATCTCCTCTTGCCATCACAGACCCTGACCTCTTCTGGATCTCCTCTTGCCATCACAGACCCTGATCTCTTCTGGACCTCCTCTTGCCATCACAGACTCTGCCCTCCCCTGGATCTCCTCTTAATATCACAGACCCTGCCCTCTTCTGGATCTTCTCTTGCCATCACAGACCCTGCCCTCTCCTGGATCTTCTCTTAATATCACAGACCCTGTCCTCTCCTGGATCTCCTCTTGCCATCACAGACCCTGCCCTCTTCTGGATCTTCTCTTAATATCACAGACCCTGTCCTCTCCTGGATCTCCTCTTGCCATCACAGACCCTGCCCTCTTCTGGATCTTCTCTTAATATCACAGACCCTGTCCTCTCCTGGATCTCCTCTTGCCATCACAGACCCTGCCCTCTTCTGGATCTTCTCTTAATATCACAGACCCTGTCCTCTCCTGGATCTCCTCTTGCCATCACAGACCCTAACCTCTCCTCATACCTCACTATCTTCACATTGCTAAACATGGCGAACCAGAAGATCGGCAGGAACAGCTAATCACCAGCATCTCAAGCTGGGCAGGAAGGGATCTGCTCAATAATAATTACAGGTAATGATGAGCATGCTCGTTACTTGAGTTTGCATCAGGTGCTCAGGTACGTACCCAGTATCACGGGTGCTCGAGTGAAATGTTCGCATCCCCACAAGCTTCGAGGCTGTTGCACAGTCACAAAACATGCGAGGATTGCCTGAAATACACGGGCAATCCCTGCATGTTTCGTGGCTGTGTAACAGACGCAAAACATTCGGGCGTGACGCAAACATTTCACTAGAGCACACGCGATACTGGGTACGTACCTGAGCACCTGATGCAAACTCGAATAATGAGCATGCTCGCTCATCACTAATTACAGGGCTTCAAAATCAAAAGAACAAACAAGTGACCAACTTACATTGCACTTTTCAAAGGATTGCTTGGGAATTTGACCCCGTGGTATATCTGTAAGAAAAGTATCACAAACATACATTAGTCGGGGATATCCGTACTGATAAAATGACTGTAAAAAAAAATAACTGCTGAAAATATATAAAGTGGAAACATATTGTCTGAGTTGGATATCCATTTTACACAACACCAATGTAACAGTAGGGTAAATGACCGCTATAGAGGAGTCCTGGTGTCTGTGCATTACACCTCTCACCGGTTTCAATAATCCATATTTTATACAAAGCGGAGGACCTGTTGGCAGCTTGCATTAACAGGGGTGACCTATCAATCAGCTCATCACTGTGAATATCTACATCCTAACAGACTAAGTATTTACTCTCATTTTTTTTTTAAATCACTTTTATAGGGTTATTCTCATTTCAGCAATGACCCTGGTGATCCGGCCCCCGGGATCTCCCCTTCTCCCCAATGATTGGGACTGCAGCGCTGCACGCTTGTCAGTTTTTTTCTGCATGTAGCGCTCACAATCACCCAGCCGTGCAGCTGACCCTATTCACTGGAGGTATGCTGCAGAGGGCGTAACGAAACAACCCTGTATAGATAGAAGAAAAACACTGTGTGGGGCCTATTTACAATCGGTCGGACCCCTGGTGATTATTAAGAGACTGCATATTGTAATGGACAATCCATGACTTGATCGGAATAACACTTGAAGAGTTGCGGATGGCCAGTGACGTCACTTGCGATAATATCTGCCAGAACGCATGTATTTTCAGCAGGCATCGTCACCTCAAGGCTATGTGCACACATTGAGTATTTGCTTGCAAATTTCTGCAAGGATTCTGCATCTCTTGGCAGGAAAATCGCTGCGTTAAAAATGTGCATTTTTGTACAGCAACGAAGGCTTTTTTGAGCTCCGTAAAAGATATTTAAGAAAAAAAGTTTTGTGATGTAATTTCTTGGTTCAACACCACCTTATTCATTCTGATTGGCTGGAATTGAGATAGGAGGCCATGTTGCATTTGGAGAGCCCCTGATGTGCCTTAACACTTGAAACCCCCCACAAGTGACACCATTTTGGAAAGGAGACCCCCAAGTGCTTCACAGAAGTTTATAATGTAGAGCCGTAAAAATAAAAAATCATATTTGTTTCAAAAGATGATCTTTTCGACCCCATTTTTTTTTTTATTTTCCCAAGGGTAACAGAAGAAATTGGACCCCAAAAGTTGTTGTACAATTTGTCCTGAGTACGCCGATACCCCATATGTGGGGGTAAACCACTGTTTGGGCGCATGGCAGAGCTTGGAAGGGAAGGAGCGCCGTTTGACTTTTTCAACTCAGCATTGGCTGAAATGGAAATCAGACGTCATGTTGGTTTTTCAGAGCCCCTGATGTGCCTAAAAAGTGGAAACCTCATAAGTGACCCCATTTAGGAAAGTAGACCATCTACGGAACTTATCTAGATGTGTTGTGAGAGCTTTGAACCTCCAAGTGTTTCACTAAAGTTTATAATGCAGAGCCGTGAAAATAAAAAATCATTTTTTTCCCACAAAAATGATTTTTTTAGCCCCCAAATTTTTATTTTCCCATGGGTAACAGGAGAAATTGGACCGCAAAAGTTGTTGTCCAATTTGTCCTGAGTACGCCGATACCCCATATGTGGGGGTAAACTTCTGTTTGGGCGCACAGCGTAGCTCGGAAGGGAAGGAGCATCGCTTTACTTTTTCAAAGCAGAATTGGATGGAATGGAGGTCGGGCGTTATGTTGCGTTTGCAGAGCCGCTGATGTGCCTTAATAGTGGAAACCCCCCAATTCTAACTCCAACCCGATCCCCAACACACCCCTAACCCTAATCCCAACCCTAACCACACCCCTAACCTTAATCCCAACCCTAACCCGAACACACCCCTAACCCTAATCCCAACCCACCCTTAACCACAACACACCCCTAACCCTAATCCCAACCCTAACCATACCCCTAACCCTGACACACCCCTAACCCAACCATAAACGTAATCCAAACCCTAACCCCAACCCTAACTTTAGCCCCAACCCTAACCCCTAAATTTAGCCCCAACCCTAACTTTAGCCCCAACTCTAATACTAACCCTAATGGGAAAATGGAAATATTTTTTTTTAATTTTATTATTTTTCCCTAAGGGGGTGATGATAAAGGGGGGATTTTACTTACTATTTATAGCAGGTTTTTATGTTTGGCAGCTGCCACACACTAAAAGACTCTTTTTATTGCAAAAAATATTTTTTTCATCACAACATTTTGAGAGCTATAATTTTTCTATATTTTGGCCCACAGAGTCATGTGAGGTCTTGTTGTTTGCGGGACGAGTTGACGTTTTTATTGGTACCATTTTCGGGCACATGACATTTTTTGATAGCTTTTTATTTCGATTTTTGTTAGGCAGAATGAACAAAGACCAGCAATTCCTGAATTTTTTTTTTTTTGGGGTGGGGGGAAGGGGGAGGGGGGGGCGCGTTTATACCGTTCCGCGTTTGGTAAAATTGATAAAGCAGTTTTATTCTTCGGGTCAGAACGATTACCACGGTGCCTCACTTATATCTTTTTTTTATGTTTTGGCGCTTTTATACAATAAAAACAATTTTATAGAAAAAATATTTATTTTTGTATTGCTTTATTCTGAGGGCTATAAATTTTATCTTTTCGATGCTGACACTGTATAGCAGCTCGTTTTTTGCAGGATAAGATGGTTTTTTTTTTACTGTGATCACTGAAGGGGTTAAGTAGTGAGAGTTTTATAGGTCGGGTCGGTACAGATGCGGCGATACTAAATATGTGTACTTTTATATCTAATATATAAAGCTGAATGTGTGTGTGCATGTATATATGTCCGGGATTGGCATCTGCACCGTCGCAGCTACAGCCACAAAATTTTGCACAGTCACACGTCTGGACCCCGAGAGCGTCATAGGCTATGTTGTTAGGTGAAATTTTAACCCCGCGCTTTCCAATTCACCAAACAATTTTGCCCCTATCTACATAATGGGGAAAAGTGAAAGGAAAAGTGTTGGAGGCAAATTGACAGCTGCCAGATGTGAACAAGGGGGACTTAAAGAATGAGAGCGATGGCGCCAAAGAGTATATACCGTACAGTTGCTAAGGTGGGGCCCCGACATGGGATACTCACCACACACGGGGATATGAACACATACACAAAATGCGCCACACACTACCACGTGCTTGAACACATATTACCCTCAGCACACATTTCACCACACATACACCAACCTCGCCACATAAAAGTCGAAACAAAAAAGTCGCCGCGCAAAACTCGCCACATGCAAAACTTGGCTCACGCAAAACTAGCCACACGTGCAAAACTCACCTCATGGAAAACTCGCCACACGCAAAACTTGGACACGCGGAAAAATTGCCTCATGCACAAAAGTTCCAACACATGCAAAAGTTGCCTCAAACAAAACTTGCACACAATCAAAACCAACCACACATAAAACTCGCGTTGCTCCGAGGGTCTCAGGGAAGCACGCAGGGAGCCCCCTCCCGGTGCGATGCTTCCCTATGCCGCCGGAACGCTGCTATCATGTTTGATCGCAGTATTCCGTGGGATAATGTGCCGGGAGCGGTCCGTGACCACTCTTGGCACATAGTGCTGGATGTCAGCTATGATAATCAGCTGACACCCAGCCGCGATCGGCCGCACTCCCCCCGTGAGCATGGCTGATCGCATATGACGTACTATCCTGTCGGTGGTCATAGAGGCCGAGACCACCTCGACGGGATAGTACGTCTAATGTCAGAAAGGGGTTAAAGAATTTTACTGATCATGTGCACAACACTTCAGAATTGTCATTGAATTAGCTTGCATAAAGATTCCATAGAATTTTTGGCCCATTTACGTGTGGAAAAAACGCAGCAAAAATGCATAAAAAACGCACTATGTGCATACAGCCTTACAATTCATTGAAAAAGGACAAGACTTCCGGTATGTATCAGATTTGACGTCACTGTCCCCGCTCACCACCCGACATGGAAGAGAGGTGACCAAGGACCCTTTAAAAGGGAAACCAAGTGCCGTGGCAGCATAGCAAAGCTATTCATCTGGAAGTAAGCAGCATTTTCCAAAGTGATTACCTTTAAGGTTGGAACCACAAATGCAGTTTTTGGTGAAGTTTTTTGCACGGTTCTTTGAAACAAAACCAAGACTGGATTCAACAGGAATGAACATAAAAGAATTATCTATTCTTGTAGCTCAATCCATCCCTGTACTTCATACTGCAACAAATAAGACTGGTTTCCAGCCCGATGGAGGTTAATCTGCCCAGACACATTATATTCAGTGGCATGTGAAAGTTCGGGCACCCCTGGTCAGAATTACTGCTATTGTGAAGTTGACGATGAAATGATCTCTAAAAGGCCTAAAGTTGGAAATAACATACTTCCTTATGTTAGATTAAAAAAAATTGCCAATAATTAATATTTATATATACATACATATATATATATATATATATATATATATACACATATACACACACACACACACACACACATATATATATACACATATACACATACATACAAGCAAAACATTGATCATTTCACACAAAACTCCAAAAATGGGACAGTCAAAAGTATTGGCACCCTCAGCCTAAAACTTGGTTGCACAACCTTTAGCCAAAATAACTGCGACCAACCGCTTCCGGTAACCATCAATGAGTTTCTTACAATGCTCTGCTGGAATTTTAGACCATTCTTCTTTGGCAAACTGCTCCAGGTCCCTGATATTTGAAGGGTGCCTTCTCCAAACTCCCATTTTTAGATCTCTCCACAGGTGTTCTATGGGATTCAGGTCTGGACTCATTGCTGGCCATCTTAGAAGTCTCCAGTGCTTTCTCTCAAACCATTTTCTAGTGCTTTTTGAAGTGTGTTTTGGGACATTGTCCTGCTGGAAGACCCATGACCTCTGAGGGAGACCCAGCTTTCTCACACTGGGCCCTACATTATGCTGCAAAATTTGTTGGTAGTCTTCAGACTTCATAATGCCATGCACACGGTCAAGCAGTCCAGTGCCAGAGGCAGCAAAGCAACCCCAAAACATCAGGGAACCTCCACCATGTTTGACTGTAGGGACCGTGTTCTTTTCTTTGAATGCCTCTTTTTTTCTCCTGTAAACTCTATGTTGATGCCTTTGCCCAAAAAGCTCTACTTTTGTCTCATCTGACCAGCGAACATTCTTCCAAAACATTTCAGGCTTTTTTAGGTACGTTTTGGCAAACTCCAGCCTGGCTTTTTTATGTCTCGGGGTAAGAAGTGGGGTCTTCTACCATACAGTCCCTTTTCATTCAGACGCTGACGGATAGTATTGGTTGACACTGTTGTACCCTCGGACTGCAGGGCAGCTTGAACTTGTTTGGATGTTAGTCGAGGTTCTTTATCCAACATCCGCACAATCTTGCGTTGAAATCTCTTGTCAGTTTTTCTTTTCCGTCCACATGTAGGGAGGTTAGCCACAGAGCCATGGGCTTTACACTTCTTGATGACACTGCGCACGGTAGACACAGGAACATTCAGGTCTTTGGAGATGATGGTCTTTGTAGCCTTGAGATTGCTCATGCTTCCTCACAATTTGGTTTCTCAAGTCCTCAGACAGTTCTTTGGTCTTCTTTCTTTTCTCCATGCTCAATGTGGTACACACAAGGACACAGGACAGAGGTTGAGTCAACTTTAATCCATGTCAACTGGCTGCAAGTGTGATTTAGTTATTGCCAACACCTGTTAGGTGCCACAGGTAAGTTAAAGGTGTTAAACTTTTGTCCACCCCCTTTTTTATGTTTGGTGTGGAATTATATCCAATTTGGCTTTAGGACAATTCTTTTTGTGTTTTTTCATTTAAGACAAATTAAATGAAGATAATACCAAAGAATTTGTGTTTGCAATCATTATCAAGAAGAAAATGAGTATTATCTGATTGCAGGGGTGTCAATACTTTTGGCCACAACTGTATATACATATATACATAATATACTGCATTTTGTGGATTATAAAACGCATCCCAAATTTGGTGGTGCTTCTTTTAATCCATTTCCCCCCAGAGCCCACCGTAATGTGAACCATAGTAGTGCGGGGTCTCTGGGGTTTTCAAAAATTGTTGGCAGAGCCTTCACACCAACTTTTGCCTCCAACAGCAGCGACCCTGGGATCCTCCGCTCCATCGCAGCAGATCAGGAATATTTGAATTGTAAGGCGCACCACCATTTTCTCCCCAAATTTTGGAGAAAACAGGATTTTTGGTTGCTTACCGTAAAATCTGTTTCTTGGAGCCTCCAGTGGGGGACACAGGAACCATGGGGTGTATGCTGCTGCCACTAGGAGGCTGACACTATGCAAATAAAAAGTTAGCTGCTCCTCTGCAGTGTACACCCCACCGACTGGCATTATACTCTTCAGTTAGTGAGAAAGCAGTAGGAGATAAATAACAAGGTTGAAAACCATAACCACAAACTTGAGAACTGTAAACGTGAGAACAGTCATAGAACATAAAATAGAGAACTGAGAAACATTGGGAGGGAGCTGTGTCCCCCAATGGAGGCTCCAAGAAACAGATTTTACGGTAGGCAACCAAAAATCCTGTTTTCTTTATCGCCTCTCATTGGGGGACACAGGAACCATGGGACGTCCCAAAGCAGTCCCTAGGGCGGGAAAAACAGACTTCCATCAGGTCCGAGGACTCACCACTGCCGCCTGCCAGATCCTTCTGCCTAGGCTGGCATCCGCCGAAGCGTAGATATGGACCTTGTAAAATTTGGCGAACGTGTGGATGGAAGACCAAGTTGCCGCTTTGCAAAGCTGTAGGGCGGAAGCCATGTGGTGCACCGCCCAGGAGGCGCCGACTGCCCGAGTAGAGTGAGCCTTGATCCCAGGAGGGGGCACTCTGTTCTTGACCCGGTAAGCCTCCAGAATTGCCGTTCTGATCCAGCGAGCAATAGTCGCCTAAGAAGCCTGTTGGTCTCTGCGTGGGCCATCAGGAATGACAAAAGGAGAATCCGTCTCCCGGAAAGCGGACGTTCTATCCAGGTAGATCCTCACTGCCTTGACGAGGTCCAGCTTGTTCAACGATCGCTCCAAAGGATGAGTCGGAGCTGGACAAAAGGAAGGAAGAACGATGACCTCGTTGAGGTGGAAACCACCTTGGGAAGAAAGGAAGGCGGAGGCCTGAAGACCACCTTGTCCTGGTGGATGACCAAGAACGGCAAGACAGGGCCGCCAACTCGGAAACGCGGCGGATAGAAGAGATGGCCACAAGAAGGGCCACCTTCCAAGATAGGACTGACAGGGGAATCTCCCTGAGGGGCTCAAAGGGGGAAACTCTCAGAACGTCCAGTACCAGGTTTAAATCCCATGAATCCACAGGGGCCCTGTACGGAGGAATAGTGTGGGCCACTCCTGAAGAGAGGTCTTAACCTGTGGTCGGGAAGCTAAAGTCTTCTGAAAAAGGATGGAAAGCGCAGAGACCTGGCCCTTCAGGGAACTAAGAGCCAGGCCCGAATCCAGTCCTGCCTGAAGGAAGGCCAAAATGGAAGGCAGGGAAAAGGACATAGATGCCTTCCAGGTACGATAGTAGATCCTGGAAGACGAAGGCTTCCGAGCCTGAATCATGGTGTGAATAACCCGGTCCGAAAGGCCGGACGCTCTTATAACTGCGGTCTCAACAGCCACCGATTGGAATGACCGGCACCCCTTCCGCTTTGATCTTCTTTAACAGTTTGGGAAGTAATGGAAGGGGTGGGAACAGGTAGGGCAGCACGAACTGTGACCAAGGAATGGCCAGAGCGTCGACACCCACTGCGAGAGGATCGCGAGACCTGGAGATGAACTGCGGAACCTTCCTGTTCATTCGAGACGCCGTGAGATCCACATCCGGAGTCCCCCATCGAAGACAAAACTGATGGAAGACCTCCAGATGCAAGGACCATTCCCCTGCCGCGAGGCCCTCGCGTTTGAGGAAGTCAGCGGCCCAACTGCCCACGCTGGGGATATGCACCGCGGATATCACTGTAACCGTTGCCTCTGCCCAATGGAGGATCATGGATACCGCGGCCAAGGAGCTCCGAGTCCCCCCTTGATGGTTGACATATGCCACCGCCGTGGCATTGTCCGTCTGGATTCGGATTGGAAGACCCCTGAGAATCCTTTCCCAGAGACGAAGGGACAGAAAATGGCCCGGATCACGAGGACATTGATCGACATGGTTGCCTCCTGCGTCGACCAGCGGCTCTGTACAGTCAGGTGGCGAAACCCCGCACCCCAGCCGAGCAGGCTGGCATCCGTCATCACCACCTGCCAGGGAACTGGAAGGAAGGACCGGCCCTGGGAGACGAGAGGTGACGTGAGCCACCAGTTGAGAGACTGTTTGGCCTGGGGAGAGAGTCGGATCGGGCGGTCCAGGGAGAAGATGGACCTGTTCCACTGAGACAGGATGGCTTGCTGAAGAGGTCGCGAGTGAAATTGGGCGAATGGGATCGCTTCCAATGTTGCTAGCATCTTCCCCAAAACCTTCATGGCCGATCGGAAGGAGGGAGACCGAGGGCCCTGGAGTACGCGTATGTCCCGACGAAGGATGGATCTAGTCTTCGGGAAGATCTTTGTCTGACGAGTGTCGAAGAGCATGCCCAGAAAGATGATGCGCCGAGAAGGAATAAGGCAGGACTTCTTCCGGTTGACCCGCCACCCGAAACGGACTAGGGTGTCGAGAACGATGGACAGGCTTTCGTGGGCCTGAGAAAAGCAGGGAGCCTTGATGAGGAGGTCGTCGAGGTATGGAAACAGAACCAGGCTTCTGACCCTCAAGATGGCCATCAGCGCAGCCATGATCTTCGTGAAAACTCTTGGGGCGGTTGCAAGACCGAATGGCAGGGCGACGAACTGAAAATGTTCCTGAAGCACTGCAAAGCACAGGGATCGGTGATGTCCCGGGAATATCGGAACGTGGAGGTAGGCGTTCCTGAAAATCTATGGAACACAGAAATTCCTGAGCCTCCATGGAAGCAATTACTGAACGAAGGGATTCCATCCTGAAGTGTTTCAGACGAACTCTCCTGCTCAGCAATTTGAGGTCCCGAATGGGACGCACCCTGCCGTCTTTTCAGTACCACAAAAAGGTTGGAATAGAAACCTGCGAACCGCTCTTTTCCTGGGACGGGAACGATTACCCCGGCTTTGAGGAGAGAAGTGATGGCTGCGAAGAAACCCGGAACTAGGAGCGGGATCTCTTGGAGGTCGGGATTCGAAAAAACGATCCCGGGGCCGTGAAACGAACTCTAGCTTGTATCCCGAGGATACAACATCCCTGACCCATGCGTCCTCTACTGAGGAGATCCAGACGTCCCTGAAGAAGAGGAGACGGCCGCCCAGTCGGGGAGGTGGGTTGTCGACTAGCCGAGAGTCAGGCCGAGGTGGTTCTTCCAGTCCTGGAGGACCTACCCTGGGAGTGGCGAGAACGCCAGGAAAAAGTGGGCCTAAAGGATACCGCCTTCTTCTCTTGACGTGCCTGTGGCCTCTGTTGCTGCTGGGAGAAGGAGATTGATGCCGCGAAGCAACAAAAAGGCCGAAAAGACCAAAATTGACGTCTAGGAGGGGGGCGACGAAGCTTGGCCTGGGGAAGAAGGGAGCTTGTGCCCCCAGTAGCGTCCTTAATGAATTGGTCCAGCTTAGAACCAAAAGGACGAGACCCCTGAAAAGGCAGGCTGGTAAGGGACTTTTTAGAGGACAAGTCCACCTGCCAGGCCTTAAGCCAAACGGACCAGCGGATGGCAATCGCGTTGCTGGACGCCTGAGCCGCACAAGAAGCGGCGTCCAGGGAGGCTGAGACCAGATATTCACCCGCATGAGAAATCTGGTTGGCAAGTTCCGCCAGCTGTCCGGAAGGAACCCCGTCCAGAATGCCCTGACGGAGCTGATTGGCCCATTTGGATATGGATTTTGAAACCCCAGTGGAAGCAAAGACTGGGCAAAGACTGGCTGAGGCCACTTCAAAGGCTGACTTTGCGAAGGATTCTATGACTCTATCGTTAGAATCCTTCAGAGATGCACATCCGGACAGTGGGAGGACCGTGTTGGCGAATAGTCTGGAAACCGGAGAATCCACCGACGGAGAAGCCGTCCAATTAGCGATGAGCTGCGGAGAAAATTGATATAAAACGCCAAGTCGCTTTCCTCTCAAAGCGTCTGGTCAGGTTCTCTCTTTCTCTGGTCATAATCTCCTCGAATTCCGGGTGAGGAGCAAAAAATTTTGAAGGTGGTTTAGCCCGTCTAAACGAAACCGCCTGATCTGCGGGTTCCGTAGAGGACTCCGTGATGCCACAGGTTAGATTTATCGCTCCAATGAGATTCTGAACCATATCCCTCCTGGTAGCGATTTGGTTCGAATCCAGCTCCGAAACATCCTCCGAAGGCGCATCAGAGAACGCCTCGCCTGACTCAGGGGAGGAGGACCGGGGGAAAGTCAACCGCAGAGAAGGACCGTGTGGTGAGATGGAGCGAAAGAGGACTCAGACCGGCGTTCATGTCTGGACCTTTTGCGGCCTATAATGGAAGGCTCCGACGGAGGTTCCTGCGACCGCTGGCTACTGCAGGGGCCTGCAGGGGTAATCGGTCCAGCACGGACACAAGAGTTAGCGACACCCGTGTTAGATCTGCCACCGATTGTGACAGAGAGGAAACCCAGCCTGGGGTGGGGGGTATCACTCTCGAGCGGAGCGGCCGGGGGATCCTGGGCGGTGGGAACAATCGAATTGCTGCAGGCCTGACAGAGGACGAGAGCGGCCTCCCTTAGAGGTAGCCATTTTTTTTTTTTTTTTTTTTTAAAAGAAAAGACCCTGAAGAAAAGCCAGAAGGTTAGGGGACAGGGGGGGCAGAGGGGAGTGTCAGTCTGCAGTGCAGCTACTCACGCAGACGAAGCAGTTCCAGACGCAGGACACAGCTTGAAGATGGTCCCCCAGGGAAGAAATCCTCTTAGAATATAATGCGGATCCTGCAGTGGTGCAGCCGAAGGGATCTGATACCCGTAGTAGTCCACTGCAGCGCACAGAGAGGCGTGCGTGGGCTAAGGCACTTGTCCACTGGGTGTAGTAAGATGGCGCCGGTGGGCGGAGCAACACCAAGGGCTGATGGCCGGGCGGGAGAAAAGCCCGCCGAGTAGTGGGGAAGTGGGCGGAGAGGAGCCGCCGGAAGTAGGCCCCGGGAGAAGCCGGGACCTAGATTAAAGCTCGGCGACCGCCTGAGGGGGGGGGGGGGGGGGCCGGCGCTGCCCGGCTGGAGGATGCGGCCTCTGGAGAGCGGCGCAGCAGCGAAGTCGCCTCAGCAAGGGGGAAGCGCTGCCGCTGGAGGTAGGCCCAGTGGAAGCCGGGGCCTAGATTAGGAGCCGACGACCGCCGCGGCGACGGCGCTGCCCGGCAGGAGGATGAGGCCTCTAGTGAACGGTGCGGCGACCTGCGAAGTCGCCTCAGCAAGGGGGAAAAAACACTGCCGCCGGAGCCGACAACCGCCGGGTTAAAGCCGCGGTGACGGCGCTGCTCGGCTGGGAGGTGCAGAGTGGCGCGGCAGCCAGCAAAGTCGCCGCATAGCAGGGAGAAGCGCTGCCGCCGGAGCCCTAAATTAGGAAGGTGGCGACCACCGGAGCGGGACGCGGCGAAGCTTCATGCGGTCGCAGGAAAAAAATCAGCTTAAAAGCCAGCTGCGCTGGAAAGAACCCCGGAAAGTGCTGCGAAAGCGGCAATCTGCGATTCCCCGGACCCCTTTAGGACAGCAGGCCAGGGAAAAAGATGGCCTGGAAATGCCAAGAAAAAGGGAAAACCAAGGGACCCCGGGGGCTAGGAATACTCACCTAAAACATCCCACGCCGTCCTTACTAACCTCAATCCGGGGAAGATATCAGACGTCCAGGGAGCTGATGGACGTCCTCGTCTCCTCCAACCGACAGGCTCTGGTGGGCGAGTGGGTAGGGGACGGAGCCAGGACCGGACTTCTAAGCACGCTTGTGTGCTAGGATCTTGGTCCTGCTGTGGGATCTACGAGGATACGGGGTGGCAGTACACGCCGCACTCATAGTTCACCTTGTGGGACTACAGGTGTGACTGTTCACCCTGTATCCCTCCAGAAAAACCTGAAAAGAAACGACGCACATTGAGGTAGATAAGGGTCTAATGAAAGACCCGTGTCCACCTCCTACTGACACTAAGCTAAACTGAAGAGTATAATGCCAGTCGGTGGGGTGTACACTGCAGAGGAGGAGCTAACTTTTTATTTGCATAGTGTCAGCCTCCTAGTGGCAGCAGCATACACCCCATGGTTCCTGTGTCCCCCAATGAGAGGCGATAAAGAAAGTGTAATAATTCAAAAAATATAGTATATAGTCTTTTTTTTTATTTAAAAAGTTGCAAAAAAGAAAATGCTAAAGTTTGGGCACCGTTGGAGATTTGTGTGCGAAGATAAATTTGACCAAGGTTTCAGACCTTAGGTAGCCTGTTAGGGTTACGGCTTGCTCACTATCAACGTTAGGAAAGGCCAGGTGATGCAAATTTCCCAGCTTTATAAAAACCCAGCCTCCTCTAACCTTATGCCAAAAAACAGCAGCCATGGGATCTTCTAAGCAGCTGCCTAGCTATCAGAAAATGAAAATGGTGGAGGTCCACAAAGCAGGAGAAGGCTATAAGAAGATATCAAAGCATTTTCAAGGAGTCCTTTCCTCCATTTGAAATGTAATTAAGAAATGGCAGTTATCAGGAACAGTGGAGGTCAAGATAAGGTCTGAAAGACCAAGCAAAATTTCAGTGAAAGTTGCTCGTAGGATTGCTAGACAGACAAAGCTGAACCCCCGCTTGTCTGCAAAAGACCTTCAGAAAAATTTAGCAGACTCTGGAGCTGGGGAACATTGTTCTACTGTCCAGAGACACCTGCACAAATATGGCCTTCATGGAAGAGTCGTCAGAAGAAAACCTAACTTGCGCCCTCACTATAAAATTCAGCATCAGAATTATGCAAAAGAACATCTAAACAAGCCTGATGCATTTTGGAAACAAGTCCTGTGGACCGATGAGGTTAAAATAGAACTCTTTGGTCACAATGATCAAAGGTATATGTGGAGAAAAAAGGGCACAGAATTTCTCCCCATTACACATGGGGATTGATCCATCATACTTTAGGGTTGTGTTGCAGCCAATGGCACAGGGAACATTTCATGGGTACAGGGAAGAATGGGTTCAATGAAATTTCAGCAAATTCTTCATGCAAACATAACACAATCTGTAAAAAAAGCTGAAGTTGGTAAGAGGATGGCTTCTAACAAATGGATAATGATCCTAAACACACGTCAAAATCCAGAACAGACAACCTCAAAAGGCGCAAGCGGAAGGTTTTACAATGACCCTCACAGTCCCCTGGATCTGATCATCATTGAAAATCTGTGGCTAGACCTCAAAATAGCAGAGGAAGCAAGACGACCCAGGAATCTCACAGAACTGGAGGAATTCTCCAAGGAAGAATGGATGTGAACCCCAACAAGAACTGAAAGACTCTTGTCTGGCTACAAAAAGCGTTTACAAGCAAGCTGTGATACTTTCAAAAGGGGGAGCTACTCGGTACTAACCATGCAGGGTGCCCTAACTTTTGCATGGTACTATTTTCCTTTTTATAATTTTTAAACTGTAAAAGATAAATATATATATAAAAAATTGTCTAAAAATGTCCTTTTAGCGATCATTTCTCATCTTCGCCTTGCTTAACTGTTCACAATGACAGTAATTTTGACCAGGGGTGCCCAAACTTTTACATGCCACTGTATCCGTCAGCTGAATGATAATTCTGCTAGTAGCCATCTTTCCCAACTCCCCTTTACATGGTAACGCTTGTGTTCTCCATGGGAAAGCCTTTTTCAGAGTCATCAGGCTGCAGTTTATCAATAGGGTCGGGCGATTACATTTCATCTGCCCATTAATAATCTTTATTTTTATATAGCGCTAACATATTCCGCAGCGCTTTACAGTTTTGCACACATTATCATCGCTGTCCCCATTGGGGCCCACAATCTAGATTCCCTATCGGTATGTCATTGGAATGTGGGAGGAAACCGGAGAACACGGAGGAAACCCACGCAAACACGGGGAGAACATTCAAACACCCTGCAGATGTTGTCCTTGGTTGGATTTGAACCCAGGACTCCAGCGCTGCAAAGCAACAATACTAACCACTGAGCCACCGTGCTGCCCATTATATATGTTCCCAGAAGAAAAATCTGTCTTGGCACAGTGGAGGTGGGCCACCATACACAATAAATGGTCGGCTAATCTCACCGCAATTGCCAAAAAACTCAATATGTGGAGGTGACTTGGAAACATTTTGTTGCAGATTGGTATTTAATGAAAACAAAAAAAATCAGAATTTCAAAAGGTTATACTTCATGGCGATAACAGGTTTCTAATAGATATAATAAATAGGATTGCTTGCTCACCCATCTCTTGGAAATATTTATCTAATTCTTTCTCCAGGTCGCATTCTGATGCAATATGCTTGTTATCTTCAAGAAGCCATAAGAAACAGCGGAAACCTTCTATACTCATACTGGACAGAAAGTCCGACAGATTGTCTGCGGAAACGTCCATCATACAGTTTATGTTCTTCCCATAGGTTTCGTTCCATAAACTTATTACGCTTTCAGGCTTAATGCTTTTCAGACGCTCTCTATTACGATCACGAAATTCTACCGCTGCTTCCAAACCTTAGGGAAAAAAAAAGAAATGAATACCACTTTTGTCAGTCACAGATTTCCATATTCATACAAGCAGTATGTATGTGTGCAATTTAGCTTGTGTTCTTCCATTATTTTTTTTTATTCCCAAAAAAAAAAAAAAAAAGATATGCACATGATAAAGTATATATTTTGTAATGTGTATATAATATTTTAAATATATTTTTGGGGGATATTAAAATGCATGTATTTAAAAATCATGGGAAAAATCTGCAACAATGTAACAATTTTTTTTTTGCAAAAATTTCTTCAACTGTAAATGAGCTCCATATATCAAGAATGACCTTTTTTATGCAATCTTTCAAAGAAATATATCTATATATATATATATATACCGTATTTTCCGCTTTGTAAGACGCACTTTATTTCCCCCAAATTTGGGGGGGAAATGTGGGTGCGTCTAACAAAGCGGATATACCGCTTACCATTACAGGCTGGGAGGAGGGGGTGTCCGCCGCCGCTACCGCCTGCCGCCGCTGTCGTCCGCCGCCACTGCCGGGGTTGTCCGCTGCTGCCCCGGGTGATGCTGAAGGCTCCGGTGCTGCGGGGGGCTCTGGCGACATATTGTGAAAGACCAGAGCCCCCCGGCAGTTCTTCCATGCGTTCCAGTATGACTAATTCCGGGAAAATGGCCGCCGGAATCTCGGGAGATGAGATTTCAGCGCTGAGATCTCATCTCTCGAGATTCCGGCGGCCATTTTCCCGGAGTTAGTTCCAGTATGACTGACTCCGGGAAAATGGCCGCCGGAATCTCGGGAGATGAGATTTCAGCGCTGAGATCTCATCTCTCGAGATTCCGGCGGCCATTTTCCCGGAATTAGTCATACTGGAACGCATGGAAGAACTGCCGGGGGGCTCTGGTCTTTCACAAAATGTAGCCAGAGCCCCCCGCAGCACCGGAGACAGCCCTACAGCACAGGAGCCCCCTGCAGACCCCTCATCCCAGCCTGCAGCAAAGGAGCCCCCTGCAGACCCCTCATCCCAGCCTGCAGCAAAGGAGCCCCCTGCAGACCCCTCATCCCAGCCTGCAGCAAAGGAGCCCCCTGCAGACCCCTCATCCCAGCCTGCAGCAAAGGAGCCCCCTGCAGACCCCTCATCCCAGCCTGCAGCACAGGAGCCCCCCTGCAGCACAGGAGCCCCCTGCAGACCCCCTCATCCCAGCCTGCAGCAATGCTCCACTCCTGCCTCCGGCAACGAGCCTGGGACCCTGATCCACCACAACCACAACCCCCGGTAAGTAATAAGACGCATGGATTATAAGACGCCCCACCAATTTATTAAAAAATAGTTTTTTCCTATTTTTCTCCTCAAAATTTGGGGTGCGTCTTATAATCCGGAGCGTCTTACAAAGCGAAAAATACGGTATATATATCTATATATATCTATATCTATATATCTATATACATACATATATATATATATATATATATATATATATATATATATATATATATATATATATATATATACATACAGATCCTTCTCAAAAAATTAGCATATAGTGTTAAATTTCATTATTTACCATAATGTAATGATTACAATTAAACTTTCATATATTATAGATTCATTATCCACCAACTGAAATTTGTCAGGTCTTTTATTGTTTTAATACTGATGATTTTGGCATACAACTCCTGATAACCCAAAAAACCTGTCTCAATAAATTAGCATATCAAGAAAAGGTTCTCTAAACGACCTATTACCCTAATCTTCTGAATCAACTAATTAACTCTAAACACATGCAAAAGATACCTGAGGCTTTTATAAACTCCCTGCCTGGTTCATTACTCAAAACCCCCATCATGGGTAAGGCTAGCGACCTGACAGATGTCAAGAAGGCCATCATTGACACCCTCAAGCAAGAGGGTAAGACCCAGAAAGAAATTTCTCAACAAATAGGCTGTTCCCAGAGTGCTGTATCAAGGCACCTCAATGGTAAGTCTGTTGGAAGGAAACAATGTGGCAGAAAACGCTGTACAACGAGAAGAGGAGACCGGACCCTGAGGAAGATTGTGGAGAAGGACCGATTCCAGACCTTGGGGAACCTGAGGAAGCAGTGGACTGAGTCTGGTGTGGAAACATCCAGAGCCACCGTGCACAGGCGTGTGCAGGAAATGGGCTGCAGGTGCCGCATTCCCCAGGTAAAGCCACTTTTGAACCATAAACAGCGGCAGAGGCGCCTGACCTGGGCTACAGAGAAGCAGCAATGGACTGTTGCTAAGTGGTCCCAAGTACTTTTTTCTGATGAAAGCAAATTTTGCATGTCATTCGGAAATCAAGGTGCCAGAGTCTGGAGGAAGACTGGGGAGAAGGAAATGCCAAAATGCCTGAAGTCCAGTGTCAAGTACCCACAGTCAGTGATGGTGTGGGGTGCCATGTCAGCTGCTGGTGTTGGTCCACTGTGTTTCATCAAGGGCAGGGTCAATGCAGCTAGCTATCAGGAGATTTTGGAGCACTTCATGCTTCCATCGGCTGAAATGCTTTATGGAGATGAAGATTTCATTTTTCAGCACGACCTGGCACCTGCTCACAGTGCCAAAACCACTGGTAAATGGTTTACTGACAATGGTACTACTGTGCTCAATTGGCCTGCCAACTCTCCGGACCTGAACCCCATAGAGAATCTGTGGGATATTGTGAAGAGAAAGTTGAGAGACGCAAGACCCAACACTCTGGATGAGCTTAAGGCCGCTATTGAAGCATCCTGGGCCTCCATAACATCTCAGCAGTGTCACAGGCTGATTGCCTCCATGCCACGCCGCATTGAAGCAGTCATTTCTGCCAAAGGATTCCCGACCAAGTATTGAGTGCATAACTGAACATTATTATTTGATGTTTTTTTTGTTTGTTATTAAAAAACACTTTTATTTGATTGGATGGGTGAAATATGCTAATTTATTGAGACAGGTTTTTTGGGTTATCAGGAGTTGTATGCCAAAATCATCAGTATTAAAACAATAAAAGACCTGACAAATTTCAGTTGGTGGATAATGAATCTATAATATATGAAAGTTTAATTGTAATCATTACATTATGGTAAATAATGAAATTTAACACTATATGCTAATTTTTTGAGAAGGACCTGTATATGTATATATATATATATATATGTATATATATATATATATATATATATATATATATATATATATATATATATATATATGTATGTATATATATATATATATATATATATATATATATATATATATATATATCACACAATTATTTTGTTCCATTGGCACATCAAAAATAAAAATTGTCCTGGTTGAGAGAGGGGTTATATAGGATATAGTTTCTCTACGAAGCAGGATATGTAGTTAATAGGGAAGGTGAGAAGAAAAATATTAGTAGACTACTGTACCAGGAAAAGATGCAAATTCTTAAAATATGAGTTACAGTGTAGATAAGTTTTGCACGGGTCGTGTTATTAGATAATAAATAGATACATAACTTACCTTTATTATTTACTATAAAGAGCCAGTCCTGCAGATTTACAGTTATATGTTCATCTTGCAGGCTCAGCAAATAAAGAAATATTCGGGTTTTCACCCTATCATTTAATTTGTATAAATAGATTAGAAAACTCTTCATTTTACTACTGGACTGTGCGCTGCTATTCTTGTCCAGCTCCTCCATCTTCTCAGGACTTATAATCCCCCAAACACATACTGATTCCCAGAAGCTTGGAAAGCAACCAGGACATCCATGTTTTATCAGACCGTCCTTCTTTAATACTTGCGCCAATAATGGATCCCATTTCACACGGCGGCCGTTAGTCACTGGAAGGAGGAAGACAAAAATAAATAAAATGAAGATTAAATAAAGTTTCACAGTCAGAGAGAAAAAAGGAGGTGCCAGTGAGGAGAGAAGAGAAAAGAGGCAAGGAAAAGAGAGAAGGAAGGAAGGGTCCAGGAGGAGAGAGAAGGAAGGAAGGGTCCGGGAGAAGAGAGAAGGACGGAAGGGGCCGAGAGAACAGAGAAGGACGGAAGGGGCCGGGAGAACAGAGAAGGAAGGAAGGGTCCGGAGGAGAGAGAAGGACGGAAGGGGTCGGGGAGAAGAGAGAAGGAAGGAAGGGTCCAGGAGGAGAGAGAAGGAAGGAAGGGTCCGGGAGAAGAGAGAAGGAAGGAAGGGTCCGGGAGAAGAGAGAAGGAAGGAAGGGGCCGGCAGAAGAGAGAAGGAAGGAAGGGTCCGGGAGAAGAGAGAAGGACGGAAGGGGTCGGGGAGAAAGGAGAAGGAAGGAAGGGTCCAGGAGGAGAGAGAAGGAAGGGTCCGGGAGAAGAAAGAAGGACGTAAGGGTCCGGGAGAAGAGAGAAGGACGGAAGTGGCCGGGAGAACAGAGAAGGAAGGAAGGGTCCAGGAGGAGAGAGAAGGAAGGAAGGGTCCGGGAGAAGAGAGAAGGACGGAAGGGGCCGGGAGAAGAGAGAAGGACGGAAGGGGCCGGGAGAAGAGAGAAGGACGGAAGGGGCCGGGAGAAGAGAGAAGGAAGGAAGGGTCCGGGAGGAGAGAGAAGGAAGGAAGGGTCCGGGAGAAGAGAGAAGGACGGAAGGGGCCGGGAGAAGAGAGAAGGAAGGAAGGGTCCGGGAGAAGAGAGAAGGACGGAAGGGGCCGGGAGAAGAGAGAAGGAAGGGTCCAGGAGGAGAGAGAAGGAAGGAAGGGTCCGGGAGAAGAGAGAAGGACGGAAGGGGCCGGGAGAACAGAGAAGGACGGAAGGGGCCGGGAGAACAGAGAAGGACGGAAGGGTCCAGGAGGAGAGAGAAGGACGGAAGGGTCCAGGAGAAGAGAGAAGGACGTAAGGGGCCGGGAGAAGAGAGAAGGAAGGAAGGGTCCGGGAGAAGAGAGAAGGACGGAAGGGGCCGGGAGAAGAGAGAAGGAAGGGTCCGGGAGAAGAGAGAAGGAAGGGTCCGGGAGAAGAGAGAAGGACGGAAGGGGCCGGGAGAAGAGAGAAGGACGGAAGGGGACGGGAGAAGAGAGAAGGACGGAAGGGGCCGGGAGAAGAGAGAAGGACAGAAGGGGCCGGGAGAAGAGAGAAGGACGGAAGGGGCTGGGAGGAGGGAGAAGGATGGAAGGGGCTGGGAGAAGAGAGAAGGACGGAAGGGGCCGGGAGAAGAGAGAAGGACGGAAGGGGCCGGGAGAAGAGAGAAGGACGGAAGGGGCCGGGAGAAGAGAGAAGGACGGAAGGGGCCAGGAGAAGAGAGAAGGCCGGAAGGGGCCTGGAGAAGAGAGAAGGATGGAAGGGGCCTGGAGAAGAGAGAAGGACGGAAGGGGCCGGAAGAAGAGAGAAAGACGGGAGGGGCCGGGAGAAGAAAGAAAAACGGAAGGGGCCGGGAGAAGAGAGAAAGACGAAAGGGCCTTGGACAAGAGAGAAGGAAGGAAGGGTCTCTGAGAAGAGAGAAAGAAGGAGGGGTCCGGGAGAAGAGAGAAGGACGGGAGGGTCTCTGAGAAGAGAGAAAGAAGGAAGGAAGGGGCCGGGAAAAAAGAGAAGGAAGGAAGGATTCGGGAGAAAAGAGAAGGAAGGAAGGGGCCGGGAGAAAGGAGGAGAAGGGGCAAGGAGAAGAGAGGAGAAGGGGCAGGGTGAAGAGAAGAGAAGAGAAGGGGGGGCAGGGAGTAGAAGGATCTGAAAAAGAAAAGAAGTGAGGGTCTGAGAAAGAGGAGAAGTGAGGGATCAGGAGTCACATACCGGCTGCTTCACATAAGACTGCTTCTTCGGGCTGCTTCTTACTGTCATCAGGATTTTCTACAGGCTCTTCTTCCATAGCTTTCTTGCGCTCAAATTTATTTTCATACTTTATTTTATTGATTTTGTTGCTTGGGAGAGAAACATAAAATTTCAAATTAATGATAACATTACATTGTGCAAATTAAGGTACCTGGATGAGGTTTTAGAAAAAGTAGTTGGCCACGGACATGTATGCAGTAATCATGAGCAATATAGAGGGGCATGGTGCCTCAAACATCATAAGAGGCTGCAGCTTCTCCAGACATACAGCTGCAAGACAGGGGATCTAGAAGAATGTTTAGGGGTGCCATATCTTTTTGCCTTTTAAAAGGACCCTGAAGAGGTATCCTGTCTCCGCTAACTTCGACATCAGGAGCTGAGTGAGGCCAGTGACGTCAATATCTCCGGATACCTACGTGATCGGTTGGTCTCATCTCATACACTTGTTCCATTCTAAGGAAATCTGAGTAGATCCTTTAATGATCAGTGCACGATCTCCTCAGTCGTGGCTGTATTTTACAGCATAGCTGCTACATTTGCATTACTGTATCTGGTGCTAATGAAATACATTCCAGTAGACACACTGTAAATGGAGACTGAACAATTATATCTACAAGTATCGCTAAACCTTACCTGGCAACTTTATTTTTTGCTGTTGGCTTCTGTGGTTCTCTCTTCTTTACATTTTTATCTTCAAACTTTACACAAAAAAAAAAGAAAAATATTACGAAAAATGAAAATTGAATCCTCAAAAGGGATCCCACAAGTTTGACAATCCCTCGATAGGAGAGTCCCCCTGCTTGGACCCTTCAGAGATTTGTGGTGAAACATGGTAGTAAGTGATCAGATTTCCTTGCAGTTCCACCAAACAAGTTACAGTAAGCAGCTTGTAGGTTTTAAAAATATTCAATGGTAGGAAGAGAGTTGCCAACAAAATTATAATTAAAAAATACCGGATTCCCTGACGGAACCATTCAAACAGCGATGTAAACGGAGCTGACCTCTGACTATAATCCTCTTCACATATATAAAAGCTTGCAATCAATCTGAGCAAACAGTAGTGGGAAGGATAAAAAAAACAAACAAAACACACGTACCTCGCATTTTATTTGTGCCATGGAGTCAATTATTACTATATGAGAAATGAATCCTTTGCAGTCTGGAGTGAGACATCTATATTTTAAGAAATCCTGCACAGAAAAGAAAATGCAATTGAGCAGCTGGCTGCATGATATGACCGCCGATCTGCAAACATTTACAAGATGATGGACAAACCAGGAATGATGATTTTATTATTATTTTTTTTTTTTTTTTTGGGGGGGGGGGGGGGAGGGGCCTGCACAAAAAAAAATCATTTACAGTAAATGTCGTCCAAAGTGTGCAACGTATACTATAGACCGAGTGTACAGCGTGCATTAATGTTACCGGCATATGCAGAGATTAGTTAAGGGACAATCTAACTCACCTTGTCATTCTTATCTGAATACATCGTGGCCTTCATTTTTTTCCAACAGCAAACGTGAAAATCAACTCTGCAGAAGTGACAGCACACCATGCGTATAAAGCCCTGCAAGGACAGAAGAATGCAACCATCAAATAATACACTGCTCAAAAAAATAAAGGGAACACTTAGACAACAGAATATAACTCCAAGTAAATCAAACTTCTGTGAAATCACACTGTCCACTTAGGAAGCCACACTGACAGAAAATCAACTTCACATGTTGTGCAAATGGAATAGACAACAGATGGAAATTATTGGCAATTATCAAGACACCCTCAATAATGGAGTGGTTCTGCAGGTGGGGACCACAGACCACAGCTCAGTACCAATGCTTTCTGGCTGATGTTTTGGTCACTTTTGAATGTTGGTTGTGCTTTCACACTCGTGGCAGCATGAGATGGACTCTACAACCCACACAAGTGGCTCAGGTAGTGCAGCTCATCCAGGATGGCACATCAATGCGAGCTGTGGCAAGAAGGTTTGCTGTGTCTGTCAGCATAGTGTCCAGAGGCTGGAGGTGCTGCCAGGAGACAGGCCAGTACACCAGGAGACGAGGGGGGGGGGGCGTAGGAGGGCAACAACCCAGCAGCGGGACCGCTACCTCAGCCTTTGTGCAAGGAGGAACAGGAGGAGCACTGCCAGAGACCTGCAAAATGACCTCCAGCAGGCCACAAATGTGCATGTGTCTGCACAAACGGATAGAAACCGACTCCATGAGGATGGTCTGAGTGCTCGACATCCAAAGATGGCAGCTGTGCTCACAGCCCAACACCGTGCAGGACGCTTGGCATTTGCTACAGAACACCAGGATTGGCAAATTCGCCACTGGTGCCCTGTGCTCTTCACAGATGAAAGCAGGTTCACACTGAGCACATGTGACAGATGTGACAGAGTCTGGAGACGCCATGGAGAGCAATCTGCTGCCTGCAACATCCTTCAGCATGACCGGTTTGGCAGTGGGTCAGTAATGGTGTGGGGTGGCATTTCTTTGGAGGGCCGCACAGCCCTGCATGTGCTCGCCAGAGGTAGCCTGACTGCCATTAGGTACCGAGATGACATCCTCAGACCCCTTGTGAGACCATATGCTAGTGCGGTTGGCCCTGGGTTCCTCCTAATGCAGGACAATACCAGACCTCATGTGGCTGGAGTGTGTCAGCAGTTCCTGCAAGATGAAGGTATTGAAGCTATGGACTGGCCCGCCCGTTCACCAGAACTGAATCCGCTTGAGCACATCTGGGACATCATGTCTCGCTCCATCCATGAACGTCACGTTGCACCACACACTGTCCAGGAGTTGGCGGATGCTTTAGTCCAGGTTTGGGAGGAGATCCCTCAGGAGATCATCCGCCGCCTCATCAGGAGCATTCCCAGGCATTGTAGAAAGGTCATACAGGCACATGGAGGTCACACACAATACTGAGCATCATTTCCTTGTCATGAGGCATTTCCACTGAAGTTGAATCAGCCTGTAACTTCATTTTCCACTTTGATTTTCAGCATCATTCCAACTCCAGAACTCCATGGGATATTAGTTGTGATTTACATTGATAATTAGGTTTTATTGTTCTCAACACATTCCACTATGTAATGAATAAAGATTTACAACTGGAATATTTCGTTCAGTGATGCCTAGGATGTGGGATTTTAGTGTTCCCTTTATTTTTTTTGAGCAGTGTAAAATGCAATGAGCAAAAAATAATCCAAATTATCACTGGAACACCTGGCAGCATCTCTTATGTGATAATTAAATGAATGAGGAGTCAGCCAGTCTACAGGTGATCAATGCTTCCTTAGAAAAGAGATGGTAATATATATAGGGGGAAGAATAGCACATTAAGGCAGACTGGTCGTCTCCAGTCCATTCCAGGGACATCACATAGCACAATGTAAAAGCAACACTTCCATACAATATTTCTAATAATGTGATGTCAATACAATCCACGGATATATCTGTGTTTGTGGGACAGAATGTGGTGTTTCTAAGCGCCAGGATTTTCGGCCTTGTTTGTGGGACAGAATGCGGTGGTTCTAAGCGCCAGGATTTTCGGCCTTGTTTGTGGGACAGAATGCGGTGGTTCTAAGCGCCAGGATTTTCAACCTTGGAAAAGCACAGAAATTTGATATGAAGAAGAATTATGGATTTATCAGTCATGATTAATGTGTCTATGATGGCGCTCGGAAATAAGGCAGTCATAATAATCCACAAGGAGGTTCCTCTGGGAAAACAGAGCATTAATTAGAATTATGCTCTGCACCCATACAACTAGCCGACCTCCTCAACTGGCCATAAGGAGGTGTGCGGGGTGTGGAGGAGAACATTTATAAGATCTCATACAGAAAAATTCATTGTCTGATCCAAGAATAAAAATTAGGATTGTAGATCTGTCTAAAATGTCTGCAGTTCCTCCTGTTGCAGTCAGCGTAACGTAGTGGAGTGTGAACACAGGCATCAGATGTTATACCAGTCACATATCCTGTGTAAACCGTCTGGTGAGTGTAGTCACAGTATACAATATTCCAGGCAATGGTTATACTGTGTACTTTATGTGGTATACCATGTGCACAGACATCTGCATTATACAGGATGCAGTGGGATTATATAATATGTAGCTGTTATCTCCTATACTACGACCCATTATCTCTTCAGAAGGGTCACAATGGCCGTCTGCGGCTGCTTCCAGCACATGTGCAGCGCACAGGTAAAGCCGGTATGTGCCACGTCACTAACGTGCTGGTTATTTCCACAACAAAGCATATGTGGGACAACTAATGATCGGTAAAGAAATTCTGTGCTAGCAGAATTGCATTTATTTTTTTTTGCTAAAAAAATAAAATAAAATACCATGCCAAAAAAAAAAAAAAAAAAAAGAGGAGCGGGCTGTAATAAAAGAGAATTTTGGGGGACTTAAGGCAGGGGTATTGAGGCGAGTTTCTCGCAAGTGTGACCCCGGCCTTAGAATCCTGGTGGCGGCAGCATACACCCGCGGTTTCATGCATCTCCCAATGAAGGCTACGAGAAAGTGATTTTTCTTTTTTTTTTTAAACAAACTTTATTTGATGAGACAAAATATTAAGAGAGGGATTTTTACTATTAGTCTCAAAAAGTCCTCTTTTTAAACTTAAAAATGCAAAAAAAAAGAAAGAATTGCTGTTTGGTTACTTATCTTCCCATAAAGTGTTAAAAGTTTCTTACATGTTCACAATATAATGCCACTCACAAATATAACTGAAAAAAATGATTTGTTATAAAGGTCAAAACTAGCGAAACGTTTCATTACTTAATATCGTACCTTGAAATCCGGGTCTGAAAAGTAGATCTGAGCTTTCGGCAAGCTTAAACACTGCTCATAGCGGCAAACTGCATCCGGTTTTGGTGGAAACTTGCACTCTTCAATGCAGTTATCAAGGAAGACCTGAAGGAAGAAGAATAAACAAAAAATAACACCACACCAGAGAAAAGGCAGCCACTTTCCTAGTAAATAATGATAATTTTATTTATATAGCGCCAACATATTCCGCAGCGCTTTACAAATTATAGCGGGGACTTGTACAGACAATAGACATTACAGCATAACAATGGTCACAGTTCAAAACAGATACCAGGAGGAGTGAGGGCCCTGCTGCTCGCAAGCTACAAACTATGAGGAAAAGGGGAGACACGAGAGGTGGATGGTAACAATTGCTTTAGTTATTCGGACCGGCTATAGTGTAAGGCTCAGGTGTTCATGTAAAGCTGCATGAACCGGTTAACTGCCTAAGTATGTAGCAGTACAGACACAGAGGGCTATTAACTGCATGAAGTGTATGAGAACATGATGCGAGGAACCTGATCACGGTTTAAGGTTTTTTATTATTTCATTTTTCTTTTTTTTTTTTTAATGGGCCACACAGGGATCGTTAGGTTAACCCTTATCCGGCTGAATAGGTACAATTGTAACTATTCCGTTTTAAAATTGCAATAACTTTTTTTTGAAAAGACGTAGAGGGCTGAAATTTCGTGACATCTCTACATTTTTGGTCCAGAATATATTGGCCAAATTTCAATAAAATATCTCCACCCGCTTCCGAGATAAGGGGTCGAGATCTTTTTGCATCCATAACAAGCTGCATAGGTACAAATGTACCTCATATATTTTGAATGAAGATAATGCAAGGGAAAAAGCATAAATTTTTTTTTAATGATAATGCTATTTAACTATTATAAACAAGTAAAAAACTGTTCATTTACATTATAAAAGAAAATGTAAGAAACTTTTTTTTATTGATTTTCTTTGCAAGTAATGCATGTTGGCTTTGCTACAGAGTGTTCATCGCAAATGGGTTTCACACAAACCACACAAGACTTTCTAGTCTTGCGTTGTTTTCGCCTCAGGTCTCTGCAGACATAGCAACTACCAACAACAGGGGAGGGTCCACGACTACCATGAGGTATTTTGGGGCCAGCTGCTGGCTGCGATGCTACCACAATGCATCGTCCAAGCACCATTTCTACTGCACCTCGAAGAAAATGGTTTCTCATTATCATTTTGTTTGTACTACGATCTTCAATTGCAATCATACACAGCTGATTTGCGAGATCTTTCAGGAACTTTCTTCGTTGATCCTTTGCCCTGAAGCTTGGATTGTGTTCTCTGTAGATGATGTAGGATGCTAACCCACTGACATCAATCATATTGTAGAAAAATGCCAAAGTCCAACGTGATGTTCGTCGTTTCACAGTGTACTCTCCCAACATTTTATCCATAACATCAACGCCACCTTTTGTTATGTTGTAGTATTTTATTATCTCTGGCTTGGCTGCTAGTGTCTCTTCAACTTCTCCCGTCATGTGCATAGATGATAGAAGCACGACTGATTTGTTCTTCTTTGGTACATATGAACAGACTGTTGCATCATGATTGTAGGCAAAATTTGTCGAGTATACAGGCCTTTCTTTGGCAGGCTGCATGTTGTTAGGTAGGAACCTTTTGTTTTTTCTCACTGTACCAACTAGTGTCATGTTCCAGGAGTTCAATACCTTAGCTAGTTCCATGGTTGTAAAGAAGTTATCGGTGGTGACATTTCTTCCAGAGCCTTTATACGAGCTCACTAGGTCCAATACTGTTCGTTCTCCAATGTTTACTTGTCGAGGACCATCAGTTGGTTTCCCAGTGTAGAGCTGACCTTGTAAAGGGTAGGCATTTGATGAGTCACAAGCCCAGAAAATCTTTATGCCATATTTAGCTGGTTTTGAAGGTATATACTGGGTAAATTTAGTATGACCTCTAAATGGAAATAATTGCTCGTCGACGGTGATACAATGATATGGCTTGTAGGCTCTCTCCAGATTACTGTTCAGCATTGTCCAGATGTCCCGTATTGGTGCAGCTTTATCTGTTTGCACACGTTCTGCACGTGTATTTTCGTTGTCAAACCTGATAAATCTGAGTATCATCTTGAAGCGGTCACGAGACATGGCTGCACGTATAAGAGGCAGAGCAGCAACATTCCACATTTCCTCCAGATTCTCTTTGTTGGCTCTGTGCACACCAGCAGCAATCAGTATGCCCAAAAATGCATGAAGTTCAGTTTCAGTAAATTGCTTGAATGTTTTTTGTGGTGGCCGTTTGGAAGAATCAGGAAAACGTTGTACCAGTTCGTTGTTGTAAGCATCACAAACTCTCTTGGCCTTTCGATTCGTTTCCCGTAATATGATGTCACACATCTCGGGAGTCATGATGGACTTGAATAGCTCTTTTGCTGTATATAGGTTGCTGATTGCTGCAGGGCCACCTCTTTGTCGTAGGACATTACGAGATTTTGTTTGTGCATTTGGCAGTGGATTACTGCACCATTGAGTTTCATCCTTAGCAGTCCAAATGTCGCCTGCACTTTGAGGCACAGAATCATCCTCAACACTTTCGTCTGATTCGTATTCATTTTCATGCTCTATGACCATTTCTTGTTCAATGTCTGAATCTTCTTCAGTAACATCCACTTGTGGTACATAGTTTTCATCATCAGATGGAACATATGGTTCATCCTCATGCTCAGAATCAGATTCTTCTAGCATTCGCATTATTTCGTCAGACGTAAATCTGTAAATATGAAAAAATGTAAAATAAATAATTTTCCGAAATACTACATTATTGGCTTTTCACAAAATTATACTAACCTGCAAACACGTTTTCTTGGATTATGGCGGAAACTAGATCCAGCATTACTATCACTCATGATGACTTGCTAGATGAATTTTGGCTTCGTATTTTGTGCTGAATATAAATAAAACATCGTAAAACAATATGTAGATACTAATTATTATCCATTTTTCGTATAAAAATTATACCTATAGTGATAAGTTTCATACAAAATATATGTAAGCCAAGTCCAGGCTGAAAGACAATTTGACTGTTCTGTCCCCACATAATGAGAATAAAGGTATAACTGGCTGTTAGATGCTGTGAGACTTTCCTACCTTCGTTTCCAAGAAATTGAAGACTTCACAAGCCTAGAAATGTGTGCTCACAGCAATGAGATGAACAGCAAAATGGCTAATGAGAGGAGGGAGGCAGGAAGACAAGTAGAAGCCACTCCCAGTTTGAATTAACTTAATTGACAGCAACATAAGTGACCAGTAACAACACTGAACAATAGATATCAGCATAACATTTGTAGCTGAATGAACTTTAGTTTCTGAAACCAAGTAAAGTCTTCCCACAGTGGAGGTATATGTGAAGGTACAATTGTACCTATGCAGCCTGTTAAGGTTGTAAAATTATGCAGCCTGACAAGGGTTAATGCACTGAGGCGGTAGGCCAGTCTGAACAAATGCGTTTTTAGGGCACGCTTAAAATTATGGAGATTATGCTTATTAACCTAGGTAGTGCATTCCAAAGAATCGGCGCAACACGTTAAAAGTCTTGGAATTCCCGGGTCCAGGGAAGGTTAGTTCCAGACTGGCACAGAAAGAAACAAGATGGATATGGACATTAGATACAGTCCATCCTAAAGGACTCAATGAGAAATTGAGTTTTGTACCGTTTCTCTGAATATAACTGATGTTCTTTACGCACCTGTTCTTGTTTTTAATTTATGTTTTGTTGCCGTATTATGAAATCGCTTGGACCCCGTTAGCTGCGTGCCTACTGCTATACTGCCTAAAGCAACTATAAATGACTGGGAATTGATTCCTTCAAGAATATATCAAGCTGACATGGAACTCTACATCATAGAGACCGGATAGTTCCCCCGTTATTGTGGCACATTTGTCCTATATATGAATGTTTTGATCTTCTGCACTTTCGTAGAATTGTGTATTGAGTCCTTTGGCAATATTTGCATCTTTTCTATGACATTATTGTACTTATGCTTTCTAATTTAATAATGCCTGTACTCTTGGGAAAGTTTTACTATGGTCTCTGAATGACTTAAATGTATATATATAGTTTGCATGTTGCTTAAATATCAATACAGTGAGCTGCCGCGTTGGTGTTACCTTAGTTATATGCATTTCGCCGCGTCTATTCTATCTTACTAGCATCAGTACGCACACGTGCCATGATCCTGGCTCCCCCGTCGGCCTGCGGCGTCTGTAGTGCCATGGTGACGGTCATGTGATATGACGTCACGCGGCACGTGCCGCCGCCGGGGCATCTAGTTACCATGGCATCGCGCGCGTCACAGGAAGTTGCAGTAAGATGCGAGGCGATGCATGCAGCGGCTAGCTACTGGCCGCTACACCTGTGCCAGATTTGGTAATCCATGAATCGGCCTGTGATTGGTCCTTGGGGCTTTTGAAACTCCCTCTTCCTGTCCTTCCGTCACCCCTTGAGAAAGGCTACGAATCGCCGAAACGCGCGTCGGGGAGGACGCCCGCAGTATTTACTAACTGCATAGGTAACTATTCAGCTATTGTGGCTGCTCCAACTTATGTGGCTATCATACCGTGTATGGGGAATACTATGCTATAGACCTATTGGGTTAAGTGCCCAGTAGAAGAATGCCATTATTTGTGGCAGTGTATGTTTATTTACTATTGCGTTACTGTGGGCGTCTTTGTCTGGACACGTGCGAGTGGGTGTTCTGTTCCCCTCCTCCGTGTGTTACCTGTATTGGATTTTAGTAATAAAATTAACATTTTGTTTATACATTGTACTTTTGGAAGTCTTTTGTTGTGTTTTTTCTCTGTTGTGTTCTATTTAATTTTGCGACATTCCCTATTATGTCCAGAAGCAATCACAGTTATTTAAATATTTCAAATCTATGTTATTACTACTGTGATATGCGTATTCATGAGGTGTTCTAAAAAGAGTTGAAAGTAAGAAAAGGGCGAATTCTAGAAGTGTTTTTGAGGTGCAGATAAGAAGAGCGAGCCAGTGATCGGATGTGGGGGGTGAATGAAAGCTCGGAATCAAGGATGACCCCAAGGCAGCGGGCATGTTGCTTTGGAGTAATGGTGGAACGGAGATGGCAATGTCAGGCAAAGGTAGGTTAGTAGAGGGAGAGAACACGAGGAGTTCAGTTTTTGACAGGTTCAGTTTCAGATAGAGGGAGGACATGATGTTAGAGACAGCGGTAAGAGGAAGAGAAGGTGTCTCTGTATGCTGTCGATATTTTGTTATTTTGGGGGGACTCAGGGGAGAATTTGGATAACACGGTGGCATTAATTGAGGAATTTGGGGAATTCTCTGGACTCAAAATAAATTGTGACAAATCGTGCATTATGCCCATTGATGAGGTAGAAAGGGGTACTGGGGAGGTGGAAATGTCAGCAAAATTGAAGGTAGTTTCGAAATTTTAATATTTGGGGATACAAATCACCCTTCCTCTGACGAGGTTTGAAGAACTTAATCTAAGCCCTCTGCTACAAAAAATACGTACCAAAATTTCGGTGTGGAACAAACTACATCTCTCTGTAATTGGAAGGGTGAACCTTTTGAAGATGTTTGTGATGCCACAGCTGTTATATATACTGCATAATTCTCCAATTTGGATTCCGCAGAGTAGGTTCCATAAAATCAAATCGCTGTTTGGCGAACTAATATGGGGGGGAGGGGAAGCCCAAGGTTTAAACAAGAAACTTTGCAGAGGCCAAAGGCGGAAAGAGGCTTGGCGCTCCCTAACCCTTGGGTATATTTTTTATCAGCACAATGCCAACATATTAGAGGATGGGGGGAGGAGATGGGAAAGGGGCAATCGCCCAGTAGTTTGAGATATCTGATTGGAAAATGGCCTCTGGGTGAGAGTTTAGAAGGGGGGTGCTTTTTAAAACTGGGTTCTCAATTTCATCCTGTTCTCCTAATTCATAAGGTATGGGAAAAAGTTAAACAGATTAGGGGTGTCACAGGCCTTACCAAATATTCTCCTATATGGGATAATATAAATTTATAAGAATTTAAGCAAATGAAAGGTTTTGGGCCTTGGAGAGAGGCAGGAATTAGAAGGATGGATCAGCTACTGGGTCAAGGGGGACTTAAGTCATTCGTGGAGTTACAAACAGAATTCCAGTTATCACATTTAAATTTATATGATTATAAAAGAATTCAGCATGCGTATCGGTCACAATGTCAGAGAAAACGTATTGAGATCCAGATTGATATCACGCTGGCTTCCATTTTGGAGAACAGCGGGACAAGGGGGGCAATTTCAGAAGTGTATAGAGATTTATTATTCACCTTTCTCCCATCAAGTCTAGAGTGTAATGGGAAGCTGAATTGGGAGAGATAAATGATGATAGATGGGAATCTATTTTAGAATACGTGACTAAGATCTTTTCGAGTGAACCTGGGAGGATGTCTCAATTATATGTGATTCATAGAGCTTACAGAACTCCCGATAGACTGTTCTAGATGGGTTTGAGGTCTGATTCCGAGTGTCCACGATGTTCGCAGGAACAGGCAGACATGTTACACATGCTGTGGCACTGCCCTAGATTGTCTGCCTTCTGGACAGTTGTATTGAATCGGATTGAATTGGTATATAGGTGTGTAATTCCCAGAGACCCTTTGGTCTGTATATTAGGCTATGTGGAAGAAATAGCAGCGGTATCTATGGTTAAACTGGCGATTGCTAGACTGTTATTCATAGCAAGGAAATTGATAGCTCGGTTCTGGATCAGGGAGGAGCCTCCGACTAGACGAGACTTTCTTACGCAGGCGGATCATATATTATTATTGGAAAAAAGTATCTATACTAAGAGAAATAAACTCGAAGTATTTCAAAAGATATGGCAGCCATGGATAGAATGGAATTAGAATTGTGGGGAGGATGCATAATGTTATAGATGATGTTCATACTATACAATTGTATTTGAATTGGGGAAGGAATATCGGATGGGAATTTGGGAAAGCATTAAAGGGGTCTCGAAGGGGGGGGGGGGATAGGGGTGGACATGGGGGAAAGGGGGGGGGAGTTTTGTTCATAAAATATATGATTATCTGTGAATAACAGCTTGATGTCATTTGTTATCATTGATTTTCCTTAATAAAAATTTATCTGATTTAAAAAAAAAAAAAGAGACAGCGGTAAGACAATCACTGGTGTTTACTAAAAAGGTCAGCGTGTTATCAGGAGAAGAAGTGTATAATTGGGTGTCGTCAGCATAGAGATGGTACTGGAAACCAAATCTACTGATTATTTGTCCAATAGGGGCAGTATACAAAGAGAAGAGGAGGGGGCCAAGGACTGATCCTTGAGGAACCCTCCTAGTCATTTTCACAGGCAGTCAGACCAAGACATTACACACAAATCAAAATTCTATTCACGCGTGTAATTTTTTCCCCCCCACCCCCAAAAAAAGAAATCTATACATATAAAATAATAATAATAGTATATATATACATTAATAATAGTAATAGTATACCGCATATACTCGAGTATAAGCTGACCCCCCTAATTTTGCCACAAAAAAAAAACCTGGGAAAACTTAATGACTCGAGTATAAGCCTAGGGTGGAAAATGCAGCAGCTACTGGTAAATTTCAAAAATAAAAATAGATACCAATAAAAGTAAAATTAATTGAGACATCAGTAGGTTAAGTGTTTTTGAATATCCATATTGAATCAGGAGCCCCATATAATGCTCCATAGAGTTCATGATGGGCCCATAAGATGCTCCATGCAAAATACACCCCATATAATGCTGCACAAATGTTGATTATGTCCCCATAAGATGCTCCATAGACACATTTGCCCCGGGTAATGCTCCACATGGCCCCATAAGATGATCCGTAGAGATACTTGCCCCATATAATGCTGCACATGGCCCCATACAGATATTTGCCCCATATAATGCTGCACACAGCCCCATAAGATGCTCCATACAGATATTTGCCCCATATAATGCTGGACATGGCCCCATATAGACATTTTCCCCATATAATGCTGCACATGGCCCCATAAGATGCTCCATAGAGATATTTGCCCCATATGCTGTTGATGCGATATAAAAAAAAAAAAAATAAATAAAATCACATACTCACCTCTCAGGCCCCCGACACTTGCTATACTCACCTGCTCCTGGTGCGGTCCCGGCACGTCTGTTCCCCAGCGCCGGCAGCTTCTTCCTGTAGTGAGCGGTCACATGGTACCGCTCATTACAGTAATGGATATGCGGCTCCACTCTATGGGAGTGGAGTCGGGTCCATATTCATACTGTAATGAGTGGTACCATGTGACTGCTCACAACAGGAAGCAGCTGCCGGTGTCGGGGAACAAACGTGCTGGGACCGCACCGGGAGCAGGTGAGTATTATTACACAGCTCCGCTCCCCAGCCCGACCTGTGGGTATGACTCGAGTATAAGCCGAGAGGATTACTTTCAGCTCAAGAAATATATATATATATATATATACATACACACAGTGCCTACAAGTAGTATTCAACCCCCTGCAGATTTAGCAGGTTTACACATTTGGAATTCATTTCAAAAACCTGACCTGCACATCCAAACATAGACTGAGTGTGAACAGGTGCTGAACCCAGAGTTGCCAACTCGTATATAGTTAAATAAATAGGGCAGCACACTGCAGCGCCAAAACATGCAAACTTGAAAAAACGAAATTTGAACTGCATTACTGCACTAGAAATATGAAAAATGAGAGCTTTTAGCGCACAAAAATGGCCAATTTTATGTGTACCTCGTAGCCACGTTAAGGCATCTCTCTTATACGAGGTCCTACGCTTGACCTACCTCACTGAGAATAAACGTCTCCATCTGAATGGGTACATGCAAAAACCTCTTCTTGGACTCAAATTCTCTCTTTCTGTGGAGGGGTATTGGACCTACTATAATTAAAACACCTGTGGCTAGGAGGCGGGGAGTGCACGATCAGAAGGCTAGAGAATACATTTCAAAAACCTGACCTGCACATCCAAACATAGACTGAGTGTGAACAGGTGCTGAACCCAGAGTCGCCAACTCGTATATAGTTAAATAAATAGGGCAGCACACTGCAGCGCCAAAACATGCAAACTTGAAAAAACGAAATTTGAACTGCATTACTGCACTAGAAATATGAAAAATGAGAGCTTTTAGCGCACAAAAATGGCCAATTTTATGTGTACCTCGTAGCCACGTTAAGGCATCTCTCTTATACGAGGTCCTACGCTTGACCTACCTCACTGAGAATAAACGTCTCCATCTGAATGGGTACATGTAAAAACCTCTTCTTGGACTCAAATTCTCTCTCTATGTGGAGGGGTATTGGACCTACTATAATTAAAACACCTGAAGCTAGGAGGCGGGGAGTGCACGATCAGAAGGCTAGAGAATACATTTCAAAAACCTGACCTGCACATCCAAACATAGACTGAGTGTGAACAGGTGCTGAACCCAGAGTCGCCAACTCGTATATAGTTAAATAAATAGGGCAGCACACTGCAGTGCCAAAACATGCAAACTTGAAAAAACGAAATTTGAACTGCATTACTGCACTAGAAATATGAAAAATGAGAGCTTTTAGCGCACAAAAATGGCCAATTTTATGTGTACCTCGTAGCCACGTTAAGGCATCTCTCTTATACGAGGTCCTACGCTTGACCTACCTCACTGAGAATAAACGTCTCCATCTGAATGGGTACATGCAAAAACCTCTTCTTGGACTCAAATTCTCTCTTTCTGTGGAGGGGTATTGGACCTACTATAATTAAAACACCTGTGGCTAGGAGGCGGGGAGTGCACGATCAGAAGGCTAGAGAATACATTTCAAAAACCTGACCTGCACATCCAAACATAGACTGAGTGTGAACAGGTGCTGAACCCAGAGTCGCCAACTCGTATATAGTTAAATAAATAGGGCAGCACACTGCAGCGCCAAAACATGCAAACTTGAAAAAACGAAATTTGAACTGCATTACTGCACTAGAAATATGAAAAATGACAGCTTTTAGCGCACAAAAATGGCCAATTTTATGTGTACCTCGTAGCCACGTTAAGGCATCTCTCTTATACGAGGTCCTACGCTTGACCTACCTCACTGAGAATAAACGTCTCCATCTGAATGGGTACATGTAAAAACCTCTTCTTGGACTCAAATTCTCTCTCTATGTGGAGGGGTATTGGACCTACTATAATTAAAACACCTGAAGCTAGGAGGCGGGGAGTGCACGATCAGAAGGCTAGAGAATACATTTCAAAAACCTGACCTGCACATCCAAACATAGACTGAGTGTGAACAGGTGCTGAACCCAGAGTCGCCAACTCGTATATAGTTAAATAAATAGGGCAGCACACTGCAGTGCCAAAACATGCAAACTTGAAAAAACGAAATTTGAACTGCATTACTGCACTAGAAATATGAAAAATGAGAGCTTTTAGCGCACAAAAATGGCCAATTTTATGTGTACCTCGTAGCCACGTTAAGGCATCTCTCTTATACGAGGTCCTACGCTTGACCTACCTCACTGAGAATAAACGTCTCCATCTGAATGGGTACATGCAAAAACCTCTTCTTGGACTCAAATTCTCTCTTTCTGTGGAGGGGTATTGGACCTACTATAATTAAAACACCTGTGGCTAGGAGGCGGGGAGTGCACGATCAGAAGGCTAGAGAATACATTTCAAAAACCTGACCTGCACATCCAAACATAGACTGAGTGTGAACAGGTGCTGAACCCAGAGTCGCCAACTCGTATATAGTTAAATAAATAGGGCAGCACACTGCAGCGCCAAAACATGCAAACTTGAAAAAACGAAATTTGAACTGCATTCAAATTTCGAGATGCCTTAACGTGGCTACGAGGTACACATAAAATTGGCCATTTTTGTGCGCTAAAAGCTCTCATTTTTCATATTTCTAGTGCAGTAATGCAGTTCAAATTTCGTTTTTTCAAGTTTGCATGTTTTGGCGCTGCAGTGTGCTGCCCTATTTATTTAACTATATACGAGTTGGCGACTCTGGGTTCAGCACCTGTTCACACTCAGTCTATGTTTGGATGTGCAGGTCAGGTTTTTGAAATGTATTCTCTAGCCTTCTGATCGTGCACTCCCCGCCTCCTAGCTTCAGGTGTTTTAATTATAGTAGGTCCAATACCCCTCCACATAGAGAGAGAATTTGAGTCCAAGAAGAGGTTTTTACATGTACCCATTCAGATGGAGACGTTTATTCTCAGTGAGGTAGGTCAAGCGTAGGACCTCGTATAAGAGAGATGCCTTAACGTGGCTACGAGGTACACATAAAATTGGCCATTTTTGTGCGCTAAAAGCTCTCATTTTTCATATTTCTAGTGCAGTAATGCAGTTCAAATTTCGTTTTTTCAAGTTTGCATGTTTTGGCGCTGCAGTGTGCTGCCCTATTTATTTACACATTTGGAATTAACTTGGCATTGTGACATTTGGACTGTAGATCAGCCTGGAAGTGTGAAATGCACTGCAGCAAAAAAGAATGTTATTTCTTTGTTTATTTTTTTTTTTTAAATTGTGAAAAGTCTTTTCAGAGGGTCATTTATTATTCAACCCCTCAACCCACCAGAATTCTGTTTGGTTCCCCTAAAGTATTAAGAAGTAGTTCAGGCACAAAGAACAATGAGCTTCACATGTTTGGATTAATTATCTCTTTTTCCAGCCTTTTCTGACTATTTAAGACCCTCCCCAAACTTGTGAACAGCACTCATACATGGTCAACATGGGAAAGACAAAGGAGCATTCCAGGCCATCAGAGACAAGATCGTGGAGGGTCACAAGGCTGGCAAGGGGTACAAAACCCTTTCCAAGGAGTTGGGCCTACCTGTCTCCACTGTTGGGAGCATCATCCGGAAGTGGAAGGCTTATGGAACTACTGTTAGCCTTCCACGGCCTGGACAGCCTTTGAAAGTTTCCTCCCGTGCCGAGGCCAGGCTTGTCCGAAGAGTCAAGGCTAACCCAAGGACAACAAGGAAGGAGCTCCGGGAAGATCTCATGGCAGTGGGGACATTGGTTTCAGTCAATACCATAAGTAACGTACTCCACCGCAATGGTCTCCGTTCCAGACCAGCCCGTAAGGTACCTTTACTTTCAAAGCGTCATGTCAAGGCTCGTCTACAGTTTGCTCATGATCACTTTGAGGACTCTGAGTCTGACTGGTTCAAGGTTCTCTGGTCTAATGAGACCAAGATCGAGATCTTTGGTGCCAACCACACACGTGACGTTTGGAGACTGGATGGCACTGCATATGACCCCAAGAATACCATCCCTACAGTCAAGCATGGTGGTGGCAGCATCATGCTGTGGGGCTGTTTCTCAGCCAAGGGGCCTGGCCATCTGGTCCGCATCCATGGGAAGACGGATAGCACGGCCTACCTGAAGATTTTGGCCAAGAACCTCCGTTCCTGTTGTGAATTCTGTGGCTGAGTTCACTTCTGTGGTCACAAGTGGTATTGCAGTCTCTGGGCTTCCTCCCTCAGGTGTTTTGGTGAGCTCGTTGGCTGCCTTGCTATTTAGCTCCACCTGAGTCTGTCTTCCTTGCTCCTTGTCAATGTTCCAGTGTTGGATCTGAGCTACTGCATCTTTCCTTGGGCCTGCTGCTCTGCTAGATAAGTGCTTCTAGTTTGTTTTCTGTTTTTTCTGTCCAGCTTGCTATTAACTTTTGCTGGAAGCTCTGAGAAGCAAAGGGGTGCACCGCCGTGCTGTTAGTTCGGCACGGTGGGTCTTTTTGCCCCTTTGCGTGGTTTTCGTTTTAGGGTTTTTTGTAGACTGCATAGTTCTCTTTGCTATTCTCGCTCTGTCTAGAATATCGGGCCTCACTTTGCTGAATCTATTTCATTCCTACGTTTGTCTTTTCATCTTGCTAACAGTCATTATATGTGGGGGGCTGCCTATTCCTTTGGGGTATTTCTCTGAGGTAAGTCAGGCTTGTATTTCTATCTTCAGGCTAGTCAGCTCCTCAGGCAGTGCCGAGTTGCATAGGTAGTGATAGGCGCAATCCACTGCTGCTTATAGTTGTGTGAGGATAGATCAGGTACTGCAGTCTACAGAGATTCCACGTCTCAGAGCTCGTCCTATTGTTTTTGGTTATTGCCAGATCTCTGTATGTGCGCTGATTACTGCACGCTGTGTTGCCTGATTGCCAGCCATAACACGCTCCTCCATCAAGGATCTTAAGATGGGTCGTCATTTCATCTTCCAACAAGACAACGACCCAAAGCACACAGCCAAGAAAACCAAGGCCTGGTTCAAGAGGCAAAAAATCAAGGTGTTGCAGTGGCCTAGTCAGTCTCCTGACCTTAACCCAATTGAAAACTTGTGGAAGGAGCTCAAGATTAAAGTCCACATGAGACACCCAAAGAACCTAGATAACTTGGAGAAGATCTGCATGGAGGAGTGGGCCAAGATAACTCCAGAGACCTGTGCCGTCCTGATCAGGTCTTATAAAAGACGATTATTAGCTGTAATTGCAAACAAAGGTTATTCCACAAAATATTAAACCTAGGAGCTGAATAATAATTGACACACACTTTTATGTTTAAAATTTATAAAAATTTAACTGAGCAACAAAACTTTTTGGTTTGTAAAATTTTATGCATCCGTTAATAAATCCTGCTCTTGTTTGAAGTTTGAAGGCTCTAACTTATTTGCATCTTATTAAACCTGCTAAATCTGCAGGGGGTTGAATACTACTTGTAGGCACTGTATATATATATATATATATATATATATATATATATATATATATATATATATATATATATATATCTAACCAGCGATTGACCAAACCGCTGCATGACCAGCTCTACCCTCTCCTACTGTATTCCCACCCATCCCTTGTAGATTGTGAGCCTTCTCGGGCAGGGTCCTCTCTCCTCCTGTACCAGTTATGACTTGTATTGTTTAAGATTATTGTACTTGTTTTTATTATGTATACCCCTCCTCACATATAAAGTGCCATGGAGTAAATGGAGCTATAACAATAAATAATATATATATATATATATATATATATATATATATATATATATATATGTGCCCCTCTCGGCTTATACTCGAGTCAAGGTGGGTGGCAGGGTCGGCGGGTGAGGGGGTGAGGGCGCTGACGCATACTTACCTAGTCCTGGTGATCCTGGCGCTGTCCCTGCCGTCCCACGGTCTTCTGTGCTGCAGCGTCTTCCCCTCTTCAGCGGTCACGTGGGACCGCTCATTAAAAAATGAATAGGCGGCTCCACCTCCCATAGGGGTGGAGCCGCGTATTCATTTCTCTAATCAGCGGTGCCGGTGACCGCTGATAGAGAAAGAGGCTGCGGCACCGAAGACAGCTGTGACAGGCAGAGGGAGCGTCAGGATCGCTGGGACTAGGCAAGTATTTTATATTCACCTGTCCGCGTTCCAGCCGCCGGGCGTCGCTCCATCTTCCCGGCGCCTCCATCTTCCCGGCGTCTCTGCTCTGACTGTTCAGGTCAGAGGGCGCGATGACGCATATAGTGTGCGCGGCGCCCTCTGCCTGATCAGTCAGAGCAGAGACGCCAGGAAGATGGAGGCGCCGGGACCGGACGCTGGGAGCTGCAAGCAAGAGAGGTGAGTATGTGTTTTTTTTTTTATTGCAGCAGCAGCGGCACAGATTTATGTGGAGCATCTATGGGGAAATATGAACGGTGCAGAGCACTATATGGGGCACAGCTATGGGGCACAATGAACGGTGCAGAGTACTGTATATGGGGCACAGCTATGGGGCACAATGAACGGTGCAGAGCACTGTATATGGGGCACAGCTATGGGGCACAATGAACGGTGCAGAGCACTGTATATGGGGCACAGCTATGGGGCACAATGAACGGTGCAGAGCACTGTATATGGGGCACAGCTATGGGGCACAATGAACGGTGCAGAGCACTGTATATGGGGCACAGCTATGGGGGCAGTATGAACGGTGCAGAGCACTATATGGGGCACAGCTATCGGGCAATAATGAACGGTGCAGAGCACTGTATATGGGGCACAGCTATGGGGCACAATGAACGGTGCAGAGCACTGTATATGGGGCACAGCTATGGGGCACAATGAACGGTGCAGAGCACTATATGGGGCACAGATATGGGGCACAATGAACGGTGCAGAGCATTGTATATGGGGCACAGATATGGGGCAATAATGAACGGTGCCGAGCACAGTAGGGCACAGATATGGGACAAAATGAACGGTGCCGAGCACAGTATGGGGCACAGCTATGGGACAAAATGAACGGTGCCGAGCACAGTATGGGGCACAGCTATGGGACAATAATGAACGGTGCAGAGCATTGTATATGGGGCACAGATATGGAGCAATAATGAACGGTGCCGAGCACAGTATGGGGCACAGCTATGGGACAAAATGAACGGTGCAGAGCACTATACGGGGCACAGCTATGGGACAAAATGAACGGTGCAGAGCACTATACGGGGCACAGCTATGGGACAAAATGAACGGTGCAGAGTACTATATGGGGCACAGCTATGGGGAAATATGAACGGTGCAGAGCACTATATGGCACAGCTATGGGGAAATAATGATCTATTTTTATTTTTGAAATTCACCGGTAAATGCTGCATTTCCACCCTAGGCTTATACTCGAGTCAATAGGTTTTCCCAGTTTTTTGTGGCAAAATCAGGGGGGTCGGCTTATACTCGGGTTGGCTTATACTCAAGTATATACGGTATATATATATATATATATATATATATATATATATATATATATATATATATATATATAGACAAAAATCATTTCAAATATTAACCCCTGAAAATCTTCTCAAAGGTCGGGGGTCATCTTATACGCCTGGTACGGCGTGTGCAGGGAGCGGTCCTGGATGGTTCCCAGGGTCTGGAGGAGAGGAGACTCTCCTTCAATCCCTGGGATCCATATTCCGCGACGTCATCTCCGGTCCTTCGCGCAATGCATGCTTGGGAACGGAAGCCGCTGCTTGCACCGCTGAGAGCCGGGGGCCATCGGAAGGCAAGTATATCCCTATTTTTTTATTTTTATTCTTTTCTTTTTTTTACATGAATATGGATCCCAGGGCCTGAAGGAGAGTCTCCTCTCCTCCAGACCCTGGGAACTATCCGAACGGCACACGCCATATACGACGACACCCAGCGTATAAGATGACCCCCGTCTTATACGACGAGTATATCCCAAACTCCATATTTTATATGGATAAGTTGGGGGTCATCTTATACGCCCAGTCGTCTTATACACCAAAAAATACGGTATTTATAATATTTATTATATATAATTTATTATACATTATATATAATGTAGTCATGTTGTTTGTTTTATGAGAGTCCATGGGAAGAAAATAAAATGGGAAAAGGGCAGTTGACGTATTCTCTCCATGGGTCATTGGAGATCTTTCTGTTTTAGTGTATTTGACAGCAGCAGTATGGAAATTATTTACTGTGTATGAAATTAATGCAACATGGACAATACAAAGATAAAGACCCTCCTTAAAAACAAAAAAACTTTGAAAATTTGATTGACACGGTGATTAAAAAGGTTTTTTTTTCTTATATGCAAAAAAACACTGAACATCTGAATAAGGCCTGACGTAGAGCAAGAACACAGAGAGAATATTTCATTCCTTAAAGTAAATTATTTAAGAAACCCAACAGTTACTGCTGTTTTCTATGGTTGGTTATAAGCAAATATATGTTAAAGGGGAAAAGAAAACATACGTAATAAAAAAGAAAAACATGAATCTCTCACCAGTAATTTTTCAGTCCTAGTTTCTTCAATGACAACAGATGTGGTCGGCCAAGTTAAAACACCAGGCACCATTTTATGATTCACCATGGTCTTGGACTTTATATACTGATTTAAGGCATCAGAAAATCTGATAAAAATAGTAAATGTAACACCATTATATTCGCTCACTCACTATCTGCTTTCCAGATTCACAAGGTTCTCCTATGTTTACATTTAATATTACGAAAATTTAAAAATTGGCTTTTAACCAGTGCGACCCATTTGCTGTAAGAGGTAAGCTTTACTCGGTATCTGGCAGCCGCTTAATCCTTTCCCCTAGGACCAGTTTCATACGTCCGACACTCGGGTCTCTCCTACCGAGTTAGTGGCGTCATAGGAATATCTGTCCTAATATAACATGCACTTTTTTACTGAATGACATAAAATCATATATATGATGTGACCGCGGGGCTTGATGGGTTGTCATGACCTATGCATAAGCACAAGCGATCGGGTGATCGAGCTTCAAGTCCCCTAAGGGAACTATTGAATGCAACACCAAAAAAAATAGGAAGAAAAACAAACAGGGATTTTTGTGTACTCACCGTAAAATCCTTTTCTCCGAGCCACTCATTGGGGGACAGAGATCATGGGTGTTATGCTGCTACCACTAGGAGGCTGACACTAAGTAAACACCAAAAAAGTGAGCTCCTCCTCTGCAGTATACACCCTCGTGCTGGCTCCCAGAGAACCAGTTCGGTGCAAAAGCAGTAGGAACAAACATTAACATAGAAGAGTACAATATGTCAACTTAAAAGAACAAAAAAATACATATAAGCCATGAGACTAACAGGGTGGGTGCTGTGTCCCCCAATGAGTGGCTCAGAGAAAAGGATTTTACGGTGAGTACACAAAAATCCCTGTTTCTCCTTCGCCTCATTGGGGGACACAGACCATGGGATGTCCGAAAGCAGTCCATTGGGTGGGAAAACAAACGCAAAGGATTAGGCTATGCATCAACTGCCTAAATGTGCGCCACCGCTGCCTGCAGAATTCTTCTGCCCAGACTCGCATCCGCTAAAGCCTGAGAGTGAATATTATAGTGTTTTGCTAAGATATGTAAACTGGACCAAGTCGCAGCTTTACAGACCTGTTCCTCCATTGCCTGATGCCGAACGGCCCAAGAAGCCCCCATCGCTCGAGTGGAGTGTGCTCTGATCCCCACTGGGATGGGCAGACTTCTGACTCGGTATGACTCCTGAATGGTGGAACGAATCCACCTGGCTATTGCAGACTTAGAAGTAGCAAAACTGTTCCTGTAACCTTCCGGGGGAACGAACAGACCATCTGTTCGTCTGAAGGACGCGGTGCTTGAGACGTACCTTCGGAGAGCTCGGACCAGGTCCAGAGTGTGAAGAGCTCTTTCAACCCTGTCAATAGGGGCCAGACAAAAGGAAGGAAGAACAATGTCCTCGTTAAGATGGAAGGACGAAACGACCTTTGGCAAAAAAGACGGCGATGGCCTGAGGACAATCTTGTCCTGATGGAAATTAAGGAAAGGCGCCCGGCAGGATAAGGCGACTAACGCCGAAAATCTTCTGATTGATGTGATCACCACAAGGAAGGCAACCTTTCAGGACAGAAAAACCAGCGAAATCTCCTTAAGCGGTTCAAAGGGTGGTAAGGGCACTTAGAACCAAGTTGAGGTCCCAAGGCTCTAAAGGCATGCGATAGGGAGGAGCGACATGCGACACCCCCTGAAGAAAGCTCTTCACCTGGAGTTTTGACGCGATGCGTCTCTGAAGTAAGACCGATAGAGCGGAGATTTGGCCCTTGAGAGAGCTGAGTGCCAGACCAGAGACCAGACTGGCCTGTAGGAACTCTAAAATAGTGGGAACTGAGAAAACGAGAGGGGAAAGACCACGATCATTGCACCACGCTGTGAAGGATTACCCCTTCCTCCCACGTCACCAATCCGTGACGTCACTATACAGGCCCAGCTCTCCGGCGCCCCCTTTGTCTCTCAGGTCAGTAAAGGAACTGCACCTAGAGCAAATGGCCGCCGGGGAGACTGCCCTGTTACCCACACTGGGTATTCTAAGATTCACAATCAGAGTAAAAGTATCAGCCCAAAATTAATTTATGATTTAATTGCCTTAAGGGCGCACTAGATACTTACAAGAAATATACAATAACAATATATCAAGAGTTAAAGTCAGAGTACAATATAACAATAATAATACAAGGCTTAAAGGTATAAAGCTGGAGGTCAATTTACCAGGTTGAAGGTCGCTTGTGGAAGCCGGGGGGGCGCAGCATTCTGCAGGTCCCAAAACTTAGTTGCCGGGCAGCTCCCAGAAAGCGTGTGCTTGCTCCCCTCTGGCTGGCATACCCTGTTCCTTAAGATGTCATCATCATCTTCTTCTGTGGAGTGAGACTCTCCCAGTGACCTCAGCTTCTTCTTAAACCTGGCTGAGCCCCCCTGCCTGCAGCTGGGTGGGCTTAGCAATCTCCACCCCCTCTGCCTCCCTGCAAGATTTATTCCAATTTCTAATAAATGGGATAACTTCCCTCAGGATGATCGGATCAGCACACGGGCAGTACCAGCGCCTGTGGTTTGTTCTGCCGGTCGTACTGGGATCAAACCTGGACCCATTCGGTCCCTGTGGGAGGCTGATCTCTATATCTCGGGTTTCAGGCCTCCCACCGCCACGGGAGTCGCACTGTTGGATGCACAATTTCTTTAGGGCAAGGAGAAAATTTTTTTTTTTTATGAGCCTGTACCTCGGACGATGCGTCCATAATTCACAATTCCATGTTGGAGACGGTTCGACTGGGCTGCCATAATAGATGTGTATCCAGTGGCCACTTGGCATGCGTGTTTTAATTAAGCCCCCAAGCATTTCCAAGCCCCCTGCTGGCGTGGTTTCCTCATTGAGCTTTGAAATACCGTCTACAGTTTACACTGAGCTCAACCCGTTAGCATACTAATAGGAACTTTATTCATTAGGAAAGGTGGGGGCCAGAAGCACTCACTGCAGACCTGTGACCAGGAGACAAAATGGAGTCACGCCAATCTGTTAATATGCCTGTTCCAAGATGGCGGCTTTTCCCTCAAGACCGATACAGCGGAGATTTGGCCCTTGAGAGAGCTCAGTGCCAGACCAGAGTCCAGACTGGCCTGTAGGAACTCTAAAATAGTGGGAACTGAGAAAACGAGAGGGGAAAGACCACGATCATTGCACCACGCAAAAAATGTCTTCCAGGTACGGTGATCGATACGGGCCGATGTGGGTTTACGAGCACTACCCATAGTGGAAATGACCTGTTGAGAAAACCCAGTCTGGATCAAGACCCAGGATTTAACGGCCACGCCGTTAAACACAGGGCCCCTGAGTTCTGGTAGTAGATCGGGTCCTGGGAGAGCAGATCTGGCAGTCTCCAGGGCATGTCGGCAACAAGGCGTACCAACTCTGCGAACCATGCACGGCCTGGCCAATCGGGAGCGACCAGAATCACTGGTACTCCTTCCGCCTTGATCTTCCTGATTACACTGGGGAGTAACGGTAGAGGGGAAAAAAATGTATGGAAGGCAGAATTGGCGCAACGAAAGAACCAGAGCATCAACATTGATAGCTCTCGGATCTCGAGACCTCGCTATAAACTGGAGAACCTTGGCATTCACTCTGGACACCATGAAGTCCACATCTGGGATCCCCCAGCGAAGACAAATCTGGTTGAAGACTTCTGGATAGAGCTCCCACTCCCCCAAGGTGAGACCCTGACGACTGAGGAAGTCCGCAGTCCAGTTTTCCACTCTTGGAATATGCACAGCTGAGATCACCGAGTGGTTGTTCTCTGTCCATCGAAGGATGTGAGTTACCTCTGACATGGCTGCCCTGCTGCGGGTACCCCCTTGATGATTGATGTATGCCACAGCCATGGCGTTGTATGATTAAATATGGATGGGGTGACCCGCTAGAAGATGATGGAACTGTTGCAGGGCCAGCCGAATAGCACAGATCTCCAGAACGTTGATCAGTAGCTTCGATCCTGAATTGACCAGCGGCCCTGAGCAGTGTGATAGTGGAAGATTGCTCCCCAGCCCGAAAGACTGGCATTGGTAGTCCCCAACAGCCATTGAACGGGTAGGAAAGACTTCTCCCGATTGAGGGAAGAGTACAACGTCCACCACCTGAGAGCCTGTCTGACCTGCAGGGACAAGTGGCAACTGCGGTCGAGAGAGAATTTGTTTCTGTCCCAAACAGCCAGAAGGGCATGTTGTAGAGGAACAAAGGTGCAGTTGGGCAAAAGGGACCGCTTCCATTGCGGCCACCATCTTTCCTAGTACCCTCATTGCAAACCAGATGGAGTAAGGGGAAGACTGACAAAGTCCTCAGGCTCCTTGTTGAAGGGCTAAGACCTTGTCTGGAGGGAGAATTACCAACCCCCGAGACTGGTCCAGGTACATTCCTAGAAAGGAAATCTGTTGGGCTGGGACAGGAGAGGATTTGCTCAAGTTTATCAGCCAGCCCAGGCAAGAAAGGGTATCGCAAGTAATGCGAACGGACTCCGCGCAGTCGTGGAAAGACGGACCCTTGTTTAACAGGTCATCCAGATAGGGCAGAACGATCACGCCCTGAGAGTGCAGGATGGACATAACAACCGCCATGACCTTTGTGAACACTGGGGGCCGTAGCGAAGCCGAAGGGCAGCGCCGGGAATTGAAAATGCTGTTTGCGAATGGCGAAGCGCAGGAATCTCTGGTGAGGGGGACCGTGCTCGCCTGTTGATGATTTGGGGGAGATCGGAAACTTGAAAGGATCCGTCGCCCCCTTCACTCCGTTAATTAAAAATTTATAGAAAAGTAAACAAAAAAATAAAAATGTTGGGGTCTGAACCAGACCCTGTGTGCCTCCTACAGACACTAAGCAAGAACTGGTTAGCTCAGAGTCAGCAGGAGGGTGTATACTGCAGGGGAGGAGCTGAGAGCCAGCAGGAGGGTGTATACTGCAGGGGAGGAGCTGAGAGCCAGCAGGAGGGTGTATACTGCAGGGGAGGAGCTGAGAGCCAGCAGGAGGGTGTATACTGCAGGGGAGGAGCTGAGAGACAGCAGGATGGTATATACTGCAGGGGAGGAGCCGAGAGCCAGCAGGAGGGTGTATACTGCAGGGGAGGAGCGGAGAGCCAGCAGGAGGGTGTATACTGCAGGGGAGGAGCTGAGAGCCAGCAGGAGGGTGTATACTGCAGGGGAGGAGCCGAGAGCCAGCAGGAGGGTGTATACTGCAGAGGAGGAGCTGAGAGCCAGCAGGAGGGTGTATACTGCAGGGGAGGAGCTGAGAGCCAGCAGGAGGGTGTATACTGCAGGGGAGGAGAGAACTTTGTTTGTATCATTTAGTGTCAGCCTCCTAGTGGCAGCAGCATACACCCACGGTCTGTGTCCCCCAATGAGGCGAAGGAGAAAAACAAGTTCAAATCACCCTTTTATGCCCCATTAAAAATAAACTAACTAGGGTAAAAACCCCACACATTTGATATTGCTGCGTTTGTAAAGGTCCGATGTATCAAAATATTAAATAAATTAATCCAAACTGGTAAACAGCATAACAAGAGAAGAAAAAATAGAAATTCCTGAATTACTGTTTTTTTGCTGCAACACTGAAATTAAATGCAGTAAGAGGCGATCAAAACATTGTATATATCTCAAAATGGTATCAGTAAAACAACAGCTCAGGGCATAAAAAAAATGGGCCATATCCGAAAAATGAAAATTTCAAGGGTCTCGGAAAATGGCAACACAAGCGGACGGAAAACTAAGAAAAAAAAAAGAAGAAGAAAAAAAAAAAAAAAAAGATTATGGCTCTTGGAAGAAGGGGAGGAAAAAAAAGGAAAATGACCACTGTGTTTAGGGCCTACATTCCTCCAACTTTCAGGAAACATCAAAGGAGGTTATAAATAAAAAATATATACGGTAGTTTTTTTTCTACATATAAACTTACCGATTTTGCTTAAAATACACATTTCCAATTCCATAAAAAGCCAAGCAGTTGAACCTCTCCTTGGAGTGATGTTGTATAATTTCTTTCAACTCGTCTTCAGCCTTTGCCAGCTCCTGCAAAAATTAAACAAATTAGCAAATTTTTTTTTTTATTTTCTTTTTTTTAATGGTACAGCGAGAAAAATTCACTTGACTCATGGTTAAATTAAGTAGCCAAATATAACTGCCATAGTGAGGGAATGGGTTCCTGCTCCAGCCTGGTCTCTCTTCTCCTCGCCGGTCTTGGTCGTCACTTTGGCAGTACATCCGCGATCTTTCAGAGGTAAATGGCGCAAATATTACTGATAAAAGGTGCGATATCACAAACAATGGCGGGGCATCACTAGGATGGTGTGTGCTGGGTGCATGGACAATACCAGCAATAGGTGGAGGTGACAGTGATTGACTCCGATCACTCACTCATAGCGTCACCGACTTATCAAGTAACATCTATCACCTTCCTGATAGTACAGGGAAAACTTCATGGTGAATCTGCATGCCCCACCATTTTTTAAGGTGGTACAGAAAAAGCAAAAACTGTAGTGCATATGCCACAAAAACATTGATGTTGAAGACCATATCGATTTATATTTTTTTTTACTGATCTTAGTAAATTTTAAATGCTTACCACACACTGTCCAATACCGAGTAGTGCATTCGCATGTCCATACTGCAGTACCAGATAATCCAGCTTTGTCAGATGTAAGCTCTGGAGAAGAGAAAACAGATTACTCCTATACGAGGTCAATGTCGAGCACCTGTGCAAGAGGCAGAGAGCGGCGGCACCCGGAAAAGGAAGCGGAAAGAAACGGCGCCCAAAAAGGAGGTAGGGAGTGACGGCGGGCCAAAATAGGCAGAGAGCGGCTGAGCCAGGAAGAGGAGGCAGAAAGTGTCAGCGCCCCCAAAAGGAGGTAGAAAGAAGCGGCAGGCCACAATAGGCAGAGAGCGGCTGAGCCCGGAAGAGGAGGCAGAAAGCATCAGTGCCCCCAAAAGGAGGTAGAAAGCGGCGGCGGGCCACAATAGGCAGAGAGCAGCAGAGCCCAGAAGAGGAAGCAGAAAGTGTCAGCGCCCCCAAAAGGAGGTAGAAAGAAGCGGCAGGCCACAACAGGCAGAGAGCGGCAGAGCCCGGAAGAGGAAGCAGAAAGCGTCAGCACCCCCAAAAGGAGGTAGAAAGAAGCGGCAGGCCACAATAGGCAGAGAGCGGCAGAGCCCGGAAGAGGAGGCAGAAAGCATCAGCGCCCCCAAAAGGAGGTAGAAAGAAGCGGCAGGCCACAATAGGCAGAGAGCGGCAGAGCCCGGAAGAGGAAGCAGAAAGCGTCAGCACCCCCAAAAGGAGGTAGAAAGAAGCGGCAGGCCACAATAGGCAGAGAGCGGCAGAGCCCGGAAGAGGAGACAGAAAGCATCAGCGCCCCCAAAAGGAGGTACAAAGCGGCGGCGGCGGGCAAAATAGGCAGAAAGCGGCAGAGCCCGGAAGAGGAGGCAGAAAGCGTCAGCGCCCCCAAAAGGAGGTTGAAAGCGGCGGCGGGCCAAAATAGGCAGAGAGCGGCAGCACCTGGAAAAGGAGGTGGAAAGCAACGGCGCCCAAAAAGGAGGTAGAGAGCAGCGGCGGGCAAAAATAGGCAGAGAGCGTCAGCGCCTGGAAAAGGAGACTGAACGCAACGGCGTCCAAAAATGAGGCAGAGAGCGGCGGCGCCATAAATAAGGAGGCAGAGAGCAGTAGCGCCCCAAAAGGGAGGCAGAGAGCGGCCGCGCCCCAAAAGGGAGACAGAGAGCGGCGGCGCCCAAAAGAAGCAGAGAGCGGCGGCTTCCAAAAAAAAGGCAAAGAGCGGCGGCGGCCCAAAAACAGGATTTTTGGTTGCTTACCGTAAAATCTGTTTCTCGGAGCCTTCATTGGGGGACACAGGAACCATGGGTGTATGCTGCTGCCACTAGGAGGCTGACACTATGCAAATAAAAAGTTAGCTCCTCCTCTGCAGTGTACACCCTACCGACAGGAAGTAGGATCTTCAGTTAGTGAGAAAGCAGTAGGAGAAGCAACGTGTAAAAGAGAAGGATAATATAATAATAAACTTTATATAGCGCCAACAAAATCCATGGCGCTTCACAGATTAACAGCTTCAAACACTCAGAGTGTTCAAAGAACTCAAACGTAGACAGTAAACAGAGCTGTTCAACTTGGGAGGGTGCTGTGTCCCCCAATGAAGGCTCCGAGAAACAGATTTTACGGTAAGCAACCAAAAATCCTGTTTTCTCTATCGCCTTTCATTGGGGGACACAGGAACCATGGGACGTCCCAAAGCAGTCCCTGGGGTGGGAAAAAACAGACTTCCATCAGGCCAGAGGACTCACCACTGCTGCCTGCAGGATCCTTCTGCCCAGGCTGGAGTCCGCCGTAGTTCGGCGAAACGTGTGGATGGAAGACCAGGTTGCCGCTTTGCAAAGCCGTCGGCGAAAGCCCTGTGACGTACCGCACTGGAAGCGCTGACTGCCCGGGTAGAGTGAGCCTTCATCTCAGGAGGGGGCCCTCTGTGCTTGACCCGGTAAGCTTCCAAAATTGCCATTCTGATCGAGTGAGCAATCGTCGCCTTGGAAGCCGGCAGGCCTCTACGCACGCCATCAGGGATGGCGAAAAGAGAATCCATCTTTCGGAAAGCGGCCGTGCTAGCCAGGGAGATCCTCACTGCCCTGACGAGGTCCAGCCTGTTCAACGATCGCTCCAGAGGATGAGTCGGAGCTGGACAAAAGGAAGGTAGAACGAAGTCCTCGTTGAGGTGGAAAGATGAAAACCACCTCGAGAAAGGAAGGAAGGCGGAGGCCTGGGACCACCTTATCCTGGTGGAAATATCAAGAAAGGAGGACGGCAGGAAATGGCCGTCAACTCAAAAACGCGGCGGATCGAAGAGATGGACCTGAGAAAAGCCACCTTCCGAGATAGAACTGACAGGGAAAACTCCCTGAGAGGCTCAAAGGGGGGAACCCCTAAGAACAACCAACACAACCTTTAAATCCCATGAATCCACAGAGGCCCTGAACGGAGGGACAGCGTGGACTACTCCTTGAAGGAAAGTCTTAACCTGTGGCTGAGGAGATAAAGTCTTCTTAAAAGGGAAGAAGAGCGCAGGAACCTGGCCCTTTTGAGAACTGAGAGCGAAGCCCGAATCCAGTCCTGCCTGAAGGAAAACCAAATGGAAGGCAGGGAAAAGGGACATAGGTGAAAAGCGGTTGGACTCGCATCAGCGAAAGTAAGCCTTCCAGGTACAATAGTAGATCCTGGAAGAAGACGAAGGCTTCCTAGCCTGGATTATAGTGTGACTCATCCGGGCCGAAAGGCCGGACACTCTTAAAAACAGTGGAGTCCACATCCACGCCGTTAAACTGAGCGACCGATAATTCGGGTGGCAGATCGGACCCTGAGACAGCAGATCGGGTCTGTTTGGAAGGCACCAGGGGTGTCCGCGAGAAGATAGACGATGTCTGCAAACCAAGACCTCCAGGGTCAATCCGGGACGATCAGAATGACCGGCACCCATCCCGCCTTGATCTTTTTCGACAGCTTGGAAAGCAATGGAAGGGGTGGGAACCGATAGGGGAGCAGGAACTGCGACCAAGGAATGGCCAAAATGTCAACACCACTGTGAGGGGATCACGGGACCCTGGGCCGACCCGAGGGACCTCCTGTTCAATCGGGACGCCATGAGGTCCACCTTTGGAGTCCCCCATCGAAGAGCAATCCGACGGGAAACCTCCTGAAGTACCATTCCCCTGCCGCGAGGCCCTCGAAGCCGAGGAAGTCGGCGGCCTAAATGTCCACGCCGGGGACATGCACTGCGGAGCTCACCAGGACCGTTGCCTCTGTCCAAAGGAGGATCCTGGAATCTCGGCCGAGGCCAGAGAACGCCGAGTCCACCCCTGGTGGTAGACGTATGCCACTGCTGTGTCATTGTCTGTCTGGGTTCGAATTGGCAGGCTGCTGAGAATCCTTACCCAGTGAAGGCAAGACGGAAAGATGATCCGGAACTCGAGAACACTGATCGGCAAAGAGGACTCCTGCGCCGACCAACAACCCTGAAAGAACAGGAGACAAAGCCCCGCGCCTCCGCCGAGCGGGCTGGCGCCCGTCGTCACCACCTGCCAGGGAACTGGAAGGAAGGATATGCTGAGAAGGATCTACTCTGGGATAAGAGAAGTGACCTCGGCCACCAGTCGAGGAACCATTTGACCCGGGAGAAAACCGGATCGGACGATGCAGGGAGAAGACAGACCTGTCCCCTGTGATAGAACAGCCTGCTGAAGAAGTCTTGAATGAAACGGGCGAAGGGAAAATTGCTTCCGATGTTGCAACCAACCTCCTTAGGGCCTTTAAGGCCCATCGGAAAGGAGGGGAGCCGAGAACCCTGGAGCAAGTGAACTTCCTGACAAAGGAGGGATATCTTGTCTTCGGGAAGGAAGACTCTGGTCCGACAAGTGTCGAAGAACATGCCCGGAGATACGAGGCGCTGAACAAGAAGGAACTTCTTCCTGTTGACGAGCCACCCGCAACAGTTAGAATGTCGGGAAAGATGGATAGACTTTCGGGAGCCTGAAACCGAAATTCCTGAGCCTCCATGGAAGCGATTACTGAACGAGGGGATATCGTCCTGAAGTGTCTCCGACGAAACTTCTTGTTCAGCAAATTGAGATCTGGACTGGGACGACCCTTGTCGTTCTCTGTCAGTACAAAAAGATTCGAAGAGAAGCCTGTGAACCGTTCCTGTTCTGGGACGGGAACGATTACTCCGGATTTAAGGAGGGAAACAATGGCAGTAAAGAAAAACCGGGACTAGAGCGGGGTCTCTCGTAGGTTGGGATTTGAAGGAAACGATCCCAGGACCGTGAAAAGAAGATTTTGTGTCTAGAGGGAACAGGTGCCCTGGCCCATGCGACCTCTGCTGAGGAGACCCAGACGTCCCTGAGGAACAGGAGACGGTTGCCCAGTCTGAGAAACGGGCTGGGGTCTAGTCGTGGGTCATGCCTAAGTGGAACTTCCAGTCCTGGACCTAGAGAATCCACCTTAGGAGTAGCGGGCACGCCAGGGAAGAGTGAGCCGAAGAAAACCTTCTTCTCTTGTGGCCTCTGCAGTTGCGAAGAAGAATCTGATGCCGCAAACTACGAGAAAGGTCGAAAAGACCAAAGTAGCCGCCTAAGGGGAAGTAGGTGAGGTCTGGAGAAGGGGACTGGTGCCACCAGTGGTGTCCTTAATAATTTGGTCCAGCTTGGAACCGAAAGGACGTGAACCTTGAAAAGGCAGGCTAGTGAGGGACTTCTTCGATGACTCTTGAGTCAAACAGTGCGACAGCTGGCAACGACATTACTGGGCGCCCGTGCGGCAGAAGACGCGACGTCCCGGGAACAAATTATTCCCCGGCATGAGTAATCTGGGTGGCAAGTTCCGCCAGCCGGCCTGACGTAGCTCCAGCTTGAATGCCCCAACGGAGTTGTTTAGCCCCTCAGATACAGACTTCGAAACCCATGAGGAAGCCAAAGCCGGGCATTGGGATGATGCGGCAGTTTCGAAGGCCGACTTCACGAAGGATTCCATGATCCTATCGATGGAATCTTTCAGAGCCGCCCACCGGACAGCGTAAGGACTGTGTTGGCGGCAAGTCTAGCGGTCGACGGATCCACAGGGGGAGAGGTCGTTCTCTAACGCCTCTCATTCCGGTTGGCAATGAGATCCGGAGGAAAGAGATATGAGACTCCAAGACGCTTGTCTCTTTGAGAACGTCTGGTCGAATTCGCTCTCTCTGGCCAGAAGCTCCTCGAATTCAGGATGAGGAGCAAATACCTTGGGAGGTAGTTTAGACCGTCTAAACGAAACCGCCTGATCTGCGGGTTTCGTAGAGGAAACTTCGATGCCACAGGTCTGATTGGTCGCTCCAATGAGGCTTTGAACCATATCCCTCATGTTAGCGATTTGGTTCGAATCCAGCCACAAATTATCCTCCGAAGGCGCATCAGAGAAGCCTCGCCTGACTCAGCGGATGAGGATCGGGAGGACGCCGACCGCAGAGGAGGACCGAGTGGCGAGATGGAGCGAGAAGAGGACTCAGACCGGCGTTCCTGTCTGGACCTTTTGCAGCTAGCCTTGGAAGGCTTGGACGGAGCTTCCTGCGACCCGGTGGCTACTGCGGGGGTCTGCAGGGGTAACCGATCCAGCACGGAAACCAGGGTTTGAGACACCCATGTTAAATTGGCCACCAATTGAGACAGAGAGGAGGCCCAGCCTGGGATAGGTATCACTCTGGGGCGGATCGGCTGGGGGATCCTGGGCGGTGGGAACAATCGGGTTGCTGCAGGACAGACATAGCGGAGTGTCAGTCTGCGGTGCAGAGCTACTTACGGCAGACGAAATCCGGAGGAAGCTGTCCGGCTAGATGGTATGGACCTCCGGCGAGAAATAGACCCTTAGGCAGGAGGGTGGTAAGGCCTGCTGCCGTAATCTTGATCGATCTGCGTTTCTTAAAATTAACTTTCATTGCTGGGGTTCGAACTCACAGCTCTCTGTTTGCAAGCCTGCACACCTTACCACTGTACTATCTCACTCTCTTGTTCCGGAGGAGGGGACTCGTGGTTCAGGAGTCCCAAGATGGCGCCGGTGGGAGGAGAAAAGGCGGTTCTCAGTGAAATTGTCGGGCGGGAGAAAAGCCCGCCCGACGAACAAGGAAGGGGGGCGGAGTCCGGCACCGGAAGTAGGCCCAGGCAGAAGCCGGGGCCTAAATTAGCGATCGGTGACCGGCATGGAAGGGCCGCAGCGGAGAACCGTGCGCCGCAGAAGGCGATGGTGAGCGGCCGCCTACAGCGGCGGGAGTAGCGCAGCCGCAGGTCCCAAGCGGTGTGGCGGTCTGGCAAGCCGCCGCACTGAGGGAGGATGAGCAGCACTGTAAGCGGCCAGAGGGACGCAGCTGCAGTGGGCCCGAAGCGATGCGGCGGCCGGCAAAGCCGCCGCGCTGAATAGAAATGAACGGCCGCATACAGCGGCCGGAGCAGGGAAGCCAGAGAGGGCCGAAGCGATGTGGCGGCTGGGAAGCCGCCGCGCTGAAAAGAACGGCCGCATATAGCGGCCAGAGCGATGCGACGCAAAGCCACCACGCAGAAAAGAAAAGAACGGCCGCAAACAGCGGCCGGAGCAGGGGAGCCACTGAGGGCCGAAGCCACCGCGCTGAAGCTGGGGCTAGGAAGCCTGCAGGACCCGAGGCGGAAATGTCCCCCCCCTGAGCAAGGCCACGCAGATAGCGTGCCTGGACAATAAGCGGCGCGGTGGTCCGTAAAGGCAGCCGCGCCGGAACAGGGAGGCCGCATCCACGGAAGTGGCGCGGCTGAAAAGAGATGCGATTCGCATCAGAAAACCCCCCTAAATAGGATTTTTTTTTTTTTATTTCTGGGATCCAGGGAAGCCACAGGGTGGGGCGGGAAAATACTCACCTAAAGATCCCCCGCCGGTACTAACCTGGAAGGAATGAGACGTCCACGGAGCTGATGGACGTCCTCGTCTCCTCCGACCGACAGGCTCTGGTGGGCGAGTGGGTGGGGGACGGAGCCAGGACCGGACTTCTGAGCACGCTTGTGTGCTAGGATCTTGGTCCTGGAGAGGAATCTATGAGGATACGGGGTGGCAGTACACGCCGTACTCATAGTCCGCATAGTGGGACTACAGGTGTGACTGTTCACCCTGTATCCCTCCGGAAAAACCTGAAAGGAAACGACGCACATTGAGGTAGATAAGGGTCTAATGAAAGACCCGTGTCCACCTCCTACTGACACTAAGCTAAACTGAAGATCCTACTTCCTGTCGGTAGGGTGTACACTGCAGAGGAGGAGCTAACTTTTTATTTGCATAGTGTCAGCCTCCTAGTGGCAGCAGCATACACCCATGGTTCCTGTGTCCCCCAATGAAAGGCGATAGAGAAAGAGGCATAGAGCGGCGGCAGGCCCCCTCCCCCCCCCCAAAAAAAAGGCAGAGAGCGGCGATGTCCAAAAGAGGCAGAACGCGGCAGCATCCAAGTACTCACTAGAGCTCGCTCCTGCTCTATACAAATTATAAAGCCCAAGTATTACAGTGACATAAATGACTGCATATAACACTGCAGGAGATGGGCGCACACACCAGTAACTTCCCCAGAATTTACAACTTCTGGCCATGGTAGCAGCTACCGGACCAGAAGAAGAGTGCAGCCGACCGACAGTTCTGGACTTACCTGGAGGTCACTCTGTTTCAGGATGTCCAGAAGTTTAGAAAATATCCCCTCTGCATTGCGACAGCGCTTGTCGTTCAGGGCTTCATAGGCTTCACGTATTAGGGACTTGACCGTATCCTGTATTGTGGCCAAATCAACCTACAAGACACAATTGTAAACACAGATGGGAGCCACAGCGACCCCGTACGAAGCCCGACCATTACATAGGTCTTCCCGGAAGAGAACACATGGCTGACACAAAAGCATCTCTACGATTTGGGATTATTCCATATACTGAGGAGGCTTTATTACATGATAAAAAAAATATGCTGGATTGTAAAACATCCGAATAATTATATCAAATGTAACCTTACTATACCAGTAAATAAAATCTATTACAATAGTGACCGCTCTCACATAGAGCGGACACCTGCACTCGATCGAGATGGCGCTCCGCGTGAGCCCGCACGATTACATGCATGTCGAGAATGGGTTTAAAAAAAAAAATAAAAAAATAACAGTAATCATGCACAAACCGAAAAGGGTTCCCTAAAAACCTTGGCTGCCAAAACAGATCCTGACAATTAGAAGATTATCGTATATGCCCCTTTCACACGTTCGTACTTGTCTTGCTCAATGTGGTCACTGCAGTCCAGGATATGACCTGGTTCTATAGGTTCAGAGAGACAAGATTCTCACGTCTTCAGGTCCGCACACTGGCACTTAGAGCTATGGTCATGCAACATTATTGTTGGGGAATATGTTCCTTTTTAGGCTGCCGTCACACTAGCAGTATTTGGTCAGTATTTTACATCAGTATTTGTAAGCCAAAACCACGAGTGGAACAAATAGAGGAAAAGTCTAATAGAAACATATGCACCACTTCTGTATTTATCACCCACTCCTGGTTTTGGCTTACAAATACTGATGTAAAATACTGACCAAATACTGCTAGTGTGACGGCAGCCTTAAATTAGGATTTTCTTAAGTGTAGCATGCACACCAGGAGAGCTTTCAAAATACTAGGCTAATTGTGTCCGTATGGGGTAGGTATGTAATAGCAATACACTATACTTTTCCATTATGTAGAATCCAACAGGAGAAAGGGAAAAAATTTTTTTATATATATATATTATATATATATATATTACACCCACGGACTATATATCTTTCTCCTTCGCTTCATTGGGGGAACACACAGGACCATGGATGCTATGCATAACACCCAAGGTCCTGTGTCCCCCAATGAGTGGATCGGAGAAACGGATTTTTACGGTGAGTACACAAAAATCCCTGCTCTTGACAGAATCACTGTTTTCTAAGGCCTTTTCTTCCTACCTGGGGAGGACCTGGAGATGGGGTCTTTTGCTTTTCAGTGTTCAGATTAGAAAACCTGAATAACGGGAAAAAAATAGAAATATGTATATATTACAATGGGAAACAGCAAGGAAAGCATTAGGTATAAGGAAATATTTTTGTAGTGCTCCTCCTTGCAGGTGATCTGACCATAGAGGAGGGAGAAAAATAAGTTCTGGAGTTGTGTAAGTAATTATCTGAGATCGGGACACAAATTCCTTCAGATGGGAAGTGGGCTATCTGCACCAGTATTTAAAGATTTCCATTACATTACAAGCACCTATGGGGTCTGTGGAGTCTCCTTAATGATGACTGACATTTTACAAATAAAATAAATAATACAGCTACATGCTGAACAACTTTTTTTTTTTGTCTTTTTTGAGGACGCGTATTAAATCTAATTTTTTCCTATTTGTATTCTTTGTTATAATCGAGAAGATTGAATAATAAAAATAAAAAAAGTCACCTTGTCTTTTCAGAATCGCTGCCCTTTCCCTTCGCTTTTCCCTTTTTGGGCTGCTGACCTACGAAAAATCAACACAAACAATCCATTAGCGGGCGACTCAGACAGATTGCCGTCACTTGGAAGACAATGGCGGGATTCTTCTCACCGGTCATGTTCTCTGAACAGCCTTTATTTTCTATGTGAAGGTTACACTCGGCGTTAGATTCCTGGAGGAAGAAGTCAGAGATGATAACGGTTATTTTCACGTGATGGTGAAACAGATACGACGTTCTTCAGATAAGACAACAGAAATAACGAAGGCTGTGGGGGTCAGACCTCTGGGACAGGGCTGATGCGGAGAGGACGGGACTGGTGCCGAGAAGACGAAGTTGATGCGGGGCTGAGTCCTTCTGATTTTCGACAGCACTTGGCTCACCCAGCATTTCCCTCTTTCATTTGTAACCACAGGAGGTCACACACAAAAACCAGCTGCCAGTGCCAACAAATGCAGGAGGGGCATTATATAACCGAGCTCTGTGGTTTCTCTGCCTGGTAATTGTTGCTGGGTCCTACGTGTCCTGGAATCACTTGTGTCGGAGCCTCCTCCGTTAGGCTGGTTGCACAATTCCCAGCAGAAGAAACAGCACCTAATGCTGAGCTAATGGTCAGACGGGCACAGCTGATCTCCATCATATGACAGACCCGTTACCGCCGTGACTTCTATTGCTTCCATTTCTAACATGAGTGAACAGAAACCGAGAAGCGGTAACAGTAGCCTGAGTGGGATTCATCCTTTAAAGGGACTGTCCACTATCGGGGAATGAAGTAGTCCCCTTTGGTAAACTAAAAGTAACAAATACCTTCCTCTACGTTCCAAAGATGTCGGTGCCGGGTGTGCAAGAAATTGTGCGACATTATGCCGAACCGGGAGCCGATTATTTTTATCTTGACAAAAATAGAGCTCCTTGAAATAAAACCCTCACTCCGAGGCTATTTTTTTTACTTTAATTTTGTTTTGTTTTTCTTCCTCTTCTTTCAAAAGCCATAACTTTTTTTCTCCGTCGACAGTAATATCAGGGTCTTTTTTTTATTTTTGCAGCACGAATTGTAGTTTCTTTTACTTTATCATATAAAATTTCAAGGGGAGCAAAAATGTTGAAAAACATCTCATGCCACCATTGGTTTTTTTTTACGGTGTTCATTATCTGGTAAAAATTAACCTGGAATCCTGATGCTACAGGTCAGTACACTTGCATATTTCTTTTATTGAAATGGTGATAAACAAAAATTCAACAATTATCAATGGAAAAATTTCGTTTGCGTTGTTGAGACCCGTCTATAACATTTCTACTTTTCCCATCGACCGAGCTGCGTGAGGGCTTGTTTTTGGGCGGTGGAGCTGACGTTCTTCGTTGATACAAATTTCAGAGACCGGAGAGAAACTCTGTTCACCACCAGGAGAATGTAACACGAGATCAACTCTCAACACAATGCCCAACCCAGAAACAACGCCTTTTACCCCCGAGTATAGCGAGCACTAGAATCTCACTTTGCCGCCTTTTTGCTAAGTTTCAAGATGACCCAAACCTAGGTGAACATTACCCTTGTCTGTCATCCCAGATACGTCATTAGTAAGCAGCACAAAGCAAAACTTAAAAGGGGATGTAGGCAGATAGAGGTTAAACCTGTCTCCTGATCTACCATAAACCAGAAAAAAAGAAAAAAAAAATTTCTATAGGGGCGGAGAAATAAACATGGCTATCGCTTGAGAGTAGTCTGGTTACGGTATCTATTTTCTCATGTTATTAGTGTGGTAACCACTTCTCGACACACAGCAGCCACTTTATGCAGTCCATGTAATCTATCGACAGCCCAGGTTCACCATTCTGGTTAATACAGGGGGTCTCTATGCTATTCCAGAAACCATTATCAAACAACCCCTTTTGAAAAAGGTTCTCATGTTTTTTTCTGCATGAGTGCACTACTATCTTGCCTGCTGAAAAAGGAGAGGTTGCTATGCGCTCCTGATTGAGTCACAGTTCAGACCAGAAGCATGGCTGCTCCACAAGCCGGAGCGGTGTGGCCTCCTATGATGCTAGTTGAGGCCGCGTCGTCTCTGCAGCACTGGAAAAAAGCAGTAACATTGGATCTTCTAGAAGTAGAGATGTCCAACTCGGACTTAAAAGTTCATAGCGGACAGTTAAGCGTCCAAAACACCAAACACTAAGTCCACTGCAAAGTTGGGAGTTTCGGTGGAAGTCCAGGAGGGGAGAGAGAATTTTCCACGTCCAAAGTTCGGGTCCCCATTCTTTTCAATAGGGTTCAGGTTGTGGTTCAAATTTAGTTACAGTTCTGGAACCCAAACTTCCAACTTCATCCCTACTTACAAGCTCTATAGAAAAGAGCTTGTAAACACGCACTCCATGTCTGCCATCACCAACACAGCAGAGGTGGCCAGTAACCCAGGCAATAGGCAAATCAACAACTCAAAATCACGGTGTTCTTGATAATGGAGAGGATTTTTATGGCAGAAAAATTGCAATGTTACTAGTTTTTACAATTTTGGTGCATAGACAACCCCTTTAACACCTAATTAATACATCAGTAATCCCCTTGCATACAGAAAGCTACTTAGAGCTCATTCACACTTCAGTCACGTTTCATGACATTTGAAATCTGTTTTTTTTTTTTTTTTTTTTTTAGAGAGATTTGAAGTTCCATGCAAATTACCCTGGAAGTGCATTGGGGGCGTGTTGTACTTTATGTGTATCAACACGCCCCGACGCGTGCTCATCCAAGCTAAATTGCAAGCAGCTCCAAAGCTCAATTTCCCACAACAGATTATTTCAAGGTAGGTATCAATCTTAAAGTTGTACTAGGACCTATAAAGCCATAACGTTCGTTTTAGTAGTAAAATGTTCCCTTTAAGAATTTGGATAATTTAAAAAAAATATATATAAAATAATAAGGCCGTAATATACAGTGTAATGACAAAGGAAAGTATCACCCAGCAGCTCCATTGTGATATAAGATAAGGCTTGCCACGATAGATATTTACAGAAGTTGAGGAGAGGATCCTGAAGGTGGAAACTTCACCTATCATGAGAGAAGTACTTAACCAATTTCAAAATACACAACCAAATAAGTAAAAAAAGACATACCCATCGGAAGATAACGACAGCCAATCTTCCCTCCAGCAACATGAGGTGTTTGAGCAGCAGGACAAGAAGCCACACACAAGCTTTCCTTAGCATGCCTCGCTCTCCATGATGGCTTACAATGAGCGCAGATACAAGAACGCACTTAGGACACAGCTTGGCCGAAGCCATAATACGCCTGGTGACCACCGCAGACATCCCCTAATGGAGGCCGTAAATCTGTCAATGTACGAGATCTACATCTAACACGATGACATATTCTAAAGACAATTTACGAAAAAACGTCCTCTCGGGGGACATCTCCTGCATGTACAAATACTGTCCATTAAGTCATCAGAATCTGAAACATTACTACTCGGCTCAGAAACCCGGAGAGGTGAGATCATACTATACTATACCAATACGAGGACCATAAATATGGCAGAATAAAGCAATGAAAATTGGGCTTCCCAAAACACAAATCGCAAACACATACCCATTGGCAGATATTAGTAACCACCCTTCTCTCAAGCAATATGAGGAGTTCTAGGAGGACGACAAGAAGCCACAGACAAGTATTTCTTAGCATGGCTGTCTCCAAAGCAAAACTATTATCAGCGACCGTAAGACGCGTCTCGTCCGTAGCCTAAACACGGCCGGTTGCTGCCGAGAGCTCCTTTCTCCCACATATAAAATATCCAGCCTTGAACTAAAGCCAGCAATATGTGCCACAACACAATGTGTACACCAACCCAACAAGAGCAATGTGTACGAAAGTAACGCACCTCTCTGCAGAAGAAGACATGTCTGGCACTCCTCAACTTCCTCATTGCTTATTTTGCTTCTGCAATCCACGCTCTGCTTTACTTACAGTTTGAGAAACGAAAGTAGAAAGTAAAAAAAAAAAAAAAAAAAAGATAACGTGAATGGAGACACTGCGTGCCTTCAGAGTTTCCACCCTACATCTTCGGAACGATTCTAAAAACTTGTATCACGTTCTGCTTTTATGAAGAAAAGCAGAAAGTAACAAAAAAGACCTTCATAAATAATTGACTACGTATGTTTTTCACAATTTTTTATTTTTTTTCTGACCGCAGTTCTGGAATAGTTTCATTAACATTATCACGACTGCTCACTGCCATTTGATGGAGATTGCCGTGAACACCATCACCACGGCTCACTGCTTTCTTATGGCGATTGCCGGGGGTCCCGAGTCTGCCGCAAGATCACAATCTAGCAGGAGCTAAAATCAGGTCGTCATCCAGGATGACGGAAGGTAAGACAGAAGCGGTTAATAACCACTTCTGTCTTCTTTTGCCATGCACATGGCGCTCAATGTATAGCGGAAAGAAGTACAAGCAATGCCAAGGCTCCCATTGCACCCAGGGATAACATAATTGCTGGGTATCACAATAAAGTAAAAATGTAATGTGCCCCAGATATCTTGAGTCACCAATTAAGGGGCGTATTAAGGGTGTTCCACAAAGTTTTGTTACGGAATAACATCCCTGGATTCTTGGGTTTGTCCCTCATCAATACCATGAACCAAGCTATGAAGAACCTAGTCTGAAGGGAGAAGAGGACGATCGGGTATAACCCAACTCCAATCACATGGTCTATGAGTCTACCGGAGGAAGGAAACTCCAGGGATCAGTTATTTTCCATAGACAATGAATGGGCCAGATGTGGCCATGCTTTACTTCTGCCCCACTTCTCGGAGCCCTGTATTTGGGATTGGTGGCAGACTATGTGGTGGGAAGTTATGCCGTATTCCACTTCAAGGGCCTTTGATGCCTTGATTCGGCAGCAAATTTATAAAATGGATTACAATTTTATATTAACACCCTAAAGCGAATATTCTTTTAAAATGACTCGATAAGGATGCACTTTGTCGCCTTTATTATTTGCATTAACTATCACCCAGCGACATGATTACTCTCAATGTATTGCCCTTAATTCCACTACTTAGAGAAAAATTAAATTACGGAGCGCACTTCTTTTGTCTGCAGCAGGTAGAATCAATCTTAAGAAGGTTATCTAGTCAAATTCCCTTTATATCAAACATACAGTACAGACTAAAAGTTTGGACACACCTTCTCATTTAAAGATTTTTCTGTATTTTCATGACTATGAAAATTGTAAATTCACACTGAAGGCATCAAAACTATGAATTAACACATGTGGAATTATATACTTAACAAAAAAGTGTGAAACAACTGAAAATATGTCTTAGGGTAAAAGAAAGTTCTACTTCCGCACTGCCCCGATAATCTGACCCCAATGTGCACAACAGCAAAAACCACATGCAAAGGGCGTATATGGCTGATAATTTCCTTTTCATTACCAACGGGGTGCTGCATCCAACAAAAGCATACAGAGTTCATAAAGGAAAAACGAGGAAAAAGATTGGAGCGCACTTACCCAGGTAAAATAGTCACCACTTTATTAGGACTTTGTACAAAAAGCAGGGAAGGGAGTGGATAAAGATCGGACGACGGCCGTTTCGTGCAGAGTGGCACTTCAACGGGTCCTCAGGACCCGTTGAAGTGCCACTCAGCACGAAACGGCCGTCGTCCGATCTTTATCCACTCCCTTCCCTGCTTTTTGTACAAAGTCCTAATAAAGTGGTGACTATTTTACCTGGGTAAGTGCGCTCCAATCTTTTTCCTCGTTTTTCCTTTAGGAAAATATGTCTTATATTCTAGGTTCTTCAAAGTAGCCACCTTCTGCTTTGATTACTGCTTTGAACACTTTTGGCTTCAAGAGGTAGTCACCGGGAATGGTTTTCACTTCACAGGTGTGCCCTGTCAGGTTTATTAACCCCTTCATGACCTTGGGATTTTTCGTTTTTCCGTGTTCGTTTTTCACTTCCCTCCTTCCCAGAGCCATAACTTTTTTTATTTTTCAGTCAATTTGGCCATGTGAGGGCTTATTGTTTGCGGGACGAGTTGTACTTTTGAACGACATCATTGGTTTTAGCATGTCGTGTACTAGAAAACGGTGTGGTGAAATTGCAAAAAAAGTGCAGTCCACACTTGTTTTTTGTTTGGCTTTTTTGCTAGGTTCACTAAATGCTAGAACTGACCTGACATTATGATTCTCCAGGTCAGTAAGAGTTCATAGACACCTAACATGACTAGGTTATTGTTTACCTAAGTGGTGAAAAAAAATTCCAAACTTTGCTAAAATAAATAAATTTGCGCCATTTTCCGATACTCGTAGCGTCTCCATTTTTCATGATCTGGGGTCAGTTGAGAGCTTATTTTTAGCGTGCCGAGATGACGTTTTTAATGATAGCATTTTGGTGCAGATACGTTCTTTTGATCGCCCGTTATTGCATTTTAATGCAATGTCGCGGCGACCAAAAAAACGTAATTCTGGCGTTTAGAATTTTTTTCTCGCTACACCGTTTAGCGATCAGGTTAATGCTTTTTTTTAATTGATAGATTGGGCGATTCTGAACGCTGTGATACCAAATATGTGTAGATTTGATTTTTTTTTTTAATTGATTTATTTTGATTGGGGCGAAAGGGGGGTGATTTAAACTTTTATATTTTTTCACTTTTTTTTTTTTTTACTTTTGCCATGCTTCAATAGCCTCCATGGGAGGCTAGAAGCAGGCACAGCACGATCGGCTCTGCTACATAGCAGCGATCTGCTGCTCGCTGCTATGTAGCCGAAAATCAGGTGTGCTGTGAGCGCCGACCATAGGGTGGCGCTCACAGCTGCCGGGGATCTGTAACCATAGAGGTCTCAAGGACCTCTATGGTTACAATGTACAAGCATCGCCGACCTCCGATCATGTGACGGGGGTCGGCGATGCCGTCATTTCCGGCCGCCCGGCCGGATGCGGTAGTTAAATTCCGCTGTCTGCGTTTGACAGCGGCATTTAACTAGTTAATAGGTGCGGGCAGATCGCAATTCTGCCTGCACCTATTACGGGCACATGTCAGCTGTTCAAAACAGCTGACATGTCCCGGCTTTGATGCGGGCTCACCGCCGGAGCCCGCATCAAAGAGGGGCTTCTGACCTCGGACGTACTATCCCGTCCGAGGTCAGAAAGGGGTTAAGTGGGATTTGTTGCCTTATAAATGGGTTTGGGACCATCAGTTGTGTTGCGCAGAAGTCTGGTGGATACACAGCTGATACTCCTACTGAATAGACTGTTAGAATTTGTATTATGGCAAGAAAAAAGCAGCTAAGAAAAGAAAAACGAGTGGCCATCATTACTTTAAGAAATGAAGGTCAGTCAGTCCGAAAAATTGGGCAAACTTTGAAAGTGTCCCCAAGTGCAGTGGCAAAAACCATCAAGCGCTACAAAGAAACTGGCTCACATGAGGACCGCCCCAGGAAAGGAAGACCATGAGTCACCTCTGCTTCTGAGAATAAGTGTCTCCGAGTCACCAGCCTCAGAAATCGCAGGTTAACAGCAGCTCAGATTAGAGACGAGGTCAATGCCACACAGAGTTCTAGCAGCAGACACATCTCTACAACAACTGTTAAGAGGAGACTTTGTGCAGCAGGCCTTCATGGTAAAATAGCTGCTAGGAAACCACTGCTAAGACAGGCAACAAGCAGAAGAGACTTGTTTGGGCTAAAGAACGCAAGGAATGGACATTAGACCAGTGGAAATCTGTGCTTTGGTCTGATGAGTCCAAATTTGAGATCTTTGGTTCCAACCACCGCGTCTTTGTGCGACGCAGAAAAGGTGAAAGAAAGGACTCTACATGCCTGGTTCCCACCGTGAAGCATGGAGGAGGTGTGATGGTGTGGGGGTGCTTTGCTGGTGACAATGTTGGGGATTTATTCAAAATTGAAGGCATACTGAACCAGCATGGCTACCACAGCATCTTGCAGCAGCATGCTATTCTATCCGGTTTGCGTTTAGTTGGACCATCATTTATTTTTCAACAGGATAATGACCCCAAACACACCTCCAGGCTGTGTTAGGGCTATTTGACCAAGAAGGAGAGTGATGGGGTGCTACGCTAGATGACCTCTACAGTCACCAGACCCGAACTCAATCGAGATGTTTGGGTTGAGCTGGACCGCAGAGTGAAGGCAAAAGGGCCAACAAGTGCTAAGCATCTCTGGGAACTCCTTCAAGATTGTTGGAAAACCATTCCCGGTGACTAACTCTTGAAACTCATCAAAAGAATGCCAAGAGTGTGCAAAGCAGTCAGCAAAGCAAAAGGTGGCTACTTTGAAGAACCTAGAATATAAGACATAATTTCAGTTATTTCACACTTTTTTGTTAAGTATATAATTCCACATGTGTTCATTCATAGTTTTGATGCCTTCAGGGTAAATGTACAATTTTCATAGTCATGAAAATACAGAAAAATCTTTAAATGAGAAGGTGTGTCCAAACTTTTGGTCTGTACTGTATATTTATACAGATAGCTCAATCTTTCTTTCAAACTCTTGATTCCATGAAGATATCTTTTATATGGGGTCCTTCTTGTTCTAAATTGCAGTTGGCCAAATTGCAAAGACCTAAAGAATTAAGGGGTACGGCATTATCCGACATATTTCTTTAATATTGATCAAGTCAACTTAAGTATTTATGCTCATGGTCTCAAACTGAAGAAATACGGTAATAACCTAGGCAATTTGAGCAATTTTGCAGGTCAGGAACTTTTGTGATCCGTATTAGAAAATCAGGAGTCGTTAAAGAAAAAGACGCTGCTCCCGGTTCACAAATTAGCCATTAAGGTGGAAGTAAATCAATAGAGTGTATAATTATAAGGTGCAATATGTGAAGGAGGCGATCCAGTGAAAGAGGCTTGCAATCTCATATATAAAACATAGAATTAAACAGTCCATTTAAAAAATAGTCTGAATAAAGTATTGGCAGTATTGCTCACCAGGTACTAATGGCAGGACCTACGAGTTCCGACTTGTGTCTTACTGAAGACTAATGATGTGCGAATGTGCTCGGATAACGTCTTATCTGTTCGTATATTATGTCCAAGTCCCTGCGGCTGCATTATTTGCGTCTGTAAAGACAGCCTTAACATGTGAGGATTCCCTAACAAAAAAGGTAATCCCCACGTGTTTAGTCTGTCCAACAGCCACAAGTTATGCAACCGCAGGGACTCAAACATAATATACGAGCCCTCCCAGAATTTCGGATAACACCCGAGCTTGTTCTGATGAGATGTTATCTGAGCACAATCGCTCATCACTACTCAAGACACAAGGCAATGAGTCAGACGCAAGTCGAAACGCGTAAGTCCTCCCATTTGGGGTTGAAGCCTCTCTTTCGCTGGATCGCATCCTCCACATCTTGCTTCTACTACAGTTGCTCTGACTTGATCCGTGCGTGGGTTTGGAAACGCCAAATTTTCTATGCCCAGGATGGTGAGCTGACTACCCTATATTTTTCCTGTAATTATAGGAAATCCCTCTGGAAACCCTAGTATGGCATCATTCTGCACATTATAAAATTTTGGGGGCATAGTGAATATTGGTCACCTCCTCCAGAGTAATGTGTTCTGTTCTTTTGCATATTTAGAACCAACATTCCAATTGCCAAATTCTCATTTTTTTTTTACAAAACTTCTTTAGAAAAGATATGTATTTCAATCTCAATATTTGGAGCGGGAGGTCTCCTCTTCTTTCCCTATAATTGGGATTATTAGTTCTCAAGGCCCTGGAGGCCTTATCTGTAAACTATTCCTCGCTTATAAAAGTGCTCCTCACAAAATTAGAATATCATCAAAAAGTTCATTTATTTCAGGTCTTCTATACAAAAAGTGAAACTCATTATATAGAGTCATTACAAACCGAGTGATCTATTTCTGTTAATGCTGATGATTATGGCTTACAGCCAATGAAAACTCAAAAGTCATTATCTCAGCAAATTAGAATCATTAACAAAAACACCTGCAAAATCTTCCTAAGTGTTTAAAAAGGTCCCTTAGTCTGTTTCAATAGCTCCACAATCATGGGGAAGACTGCGGACTTGACAAATGTCCAGAAGGCAGTCATTGACACCCTCCACAAGGCCAGGCGAGTTTGCTGGCCATCAAGCACAGTTATACATCAAATAAACATTCCCCAAAACTAGTCCTGATAGTTGCCGACATATCAAAGACTAAAATGAGTAGGAGACTATATGCATTTGTCATTTCAGTATAATGATAAACAAATCTGACCATCTTGACTCGATGACCAGTACATAGAAGAGTAACCTTAAATTAATTGACAATTTCTTAGAATGTTATCAGGTTTCAACCAAGTCTCATATGGGAGCGCTAATGGCCTGGGGAAGACCCCTGTCTGTGGAGATCTGATCCATGGACCTTCCAAAGAAAAGCAGATAGCACTCACCGTTCTTTTGTAGAAATTCCGCTCTTTATTTGTAGTGAAAAAGCATGTTGGCCAGGGGAGTGAGGACAGGAGTGGGCAGAAGCTTGACGACGGCCGTTTCGCGCCTACTAGCGCTTTCACGGGTCAATGGACCCCATATCTATCAAATTTATTTGGACATTTCCTGTTTTTATCAGTAAGGTGTTAAAAGGACAATATTATATTTGTGAGTTTAATTCACATAGCATGGCTCGGAGGACATCGTATCCATCCATCGGACGACAATCATTTTTCTTGCAGTAGAGAGATTCATTTTAAAAATATAAGATAGTAAAACAACCATCGTGGGATCTGCCCATTTTCTTCAGCTTAACAGGTGTAATATAGCTCTGATGTTTAATATATAGCTGAATCATCATATTGTTACTAGCAGGCGAAACATATAAATGAGAGCCAAAAATATCACTATAATATTCATCATCCAAGGAAAGGATCTTAGATTTCCATTTATACAAAATTGTCACGTAATTATTTTGTGCCTTGGCATGTACAGGTGCTTCTCACAAAATTAGAATATCATCAAAAAGTTAATCTAATTCAGTTCTTCAATACAAAAAGTGAAACCACAAGTGTCCCGGGAGGGGCAGGCACACGCATCCCGCGTCCCGGGAGGGGCGGGCACACGCGTCCCGGGAGGGGCGGGCACACGCGTCCCGGGAGGGGCGGGCACACGCGTCCCGGGAGGGGCGGGCACACGCGTCCCGGGAGGGGCGAGGGATGGGGGGCACACGCACCCCAGGAGAGGCCTTGGCTGGTCCTTAGCCATATAGATTACAATAGATGCTGGGGCTGTCACAGTGGTCTCCGTTGGTGGGCAAGGAGTGCAGAAAAGGTTGACTACACCTCCTCACTGTACGTCTTCAAGTGGTCACTGGCTAGCGTAAGGTTTTAATACTTTATTGCATGCGCCACAGCGTTCACTGACCCAAGTAATCTGGATCTCGGGAATCTGCCCCGGGACAGGAGGAAAGTATGGAAGGAGGCTCCCCACCCCTGCTGTAATCAAATTTTTTTGGGAGAACGTCTGGCGCTTTAGATACCATTAGGTATAAACCATAAACACCACGGGCGACATATCAGACAAGATAAATAAATCTTCATAAATTTGGGACATTTTGCACTAGCTGTTTAATAAGAGGCACACACTTCTTACACCCATACAGATGTGTAGCAGATTTAAACAAGCACTATGTTTTTCGGACTACAGGACACAATCCAGGTTAAGACAGCAGCTAATAAGAAAGGAAAAAACATTTCCTACTGATTAAAAATTCCTGTCAGTGTAAAAAAGTGATGGGGTCAAATGTCAGCATTGTCCTCAATCAGAGGAAGCTGCCTCCTTACTACAAGACACACACTTTTCGCAAGAGTTTTTATTGCTAGTCCAAGAAAAAGAAAAAAAGAAACCCCCGATAAAAAATAAAATAATTCAATTCATCCCTCTGAACCGAATTGATATGACCGCATCCGTGAAAGTCTTTATGTATACTTTACGGTAAACACTGGAAAATAAAAGGCTAGAGTTGTTTGTTGTGGGGTTTCTCACTTGATTCCCCCACACAAAAAAGAAGATCTACAAAAACAGCATTTATAAGCCAATCTGCAAAAAAACAAAAAATGGCCAAGGACATGAGTCCAGCAATCCTTCTAAACTTCTCATCTTATTCTGCATCTACGTCGTTATTTTTTCATGATCTAGCACTCAGTTTGCAGAACAAATAAACAATTAAACAATTATTCCCATCTTCATTAATGGATATTGTTGGACAATGCTTTGAAATAAAAGCAGTTTTGCAATTTACTGCTTGTTAAAATTTCAGTAGTCATTGAAATGATGGAATATTTGCACTAATTACTGTAAAATCCCTCTCTCATTGAATACATTAGTACAATGGGCCCAGACATGAGGAGGCTGGCAATATGTGGGGGGCGGGGAACCGACCAAAGGAAACGGATCAGATCCTGGGACGATAGAACAGGGTGGGATCTGTATCGCCCAATGTATGCAACGAAAATGTAAATAAATCCAATTTTGTCGTTAGTAACTTTGGGGGGCAGAGGACCGCGAGATGTCCTGGAAGTTGGGCAAAAGACTTACCACGTGGACTTGCCAGAATATGGGAGAAGATCTGTAGACCTGGAGAAGGATAACTTGATTCCCCAAAGCCCAGAACGCTGTGGTGGAAATCAAAAGGAGGAATACGGCTCAGAGGATGGGAGGAGGAGCGCAACATTGCTGGTAAAAGTTAATAAACTACCTTCGGGAGAAGGGATGACATAGGATGATGGGGGGGAAATAATAGAAGGTGTAGGCACTAAATCCACTGTCTCACATGACAAACGAGCTATCCGCCATAAAGTTAAACCCCCATTTGCCTTGCGGGAAGAGGGAAATAGCCCCAAGAAACGTCACCATCCAGGGAGAGACTACGAAATAGTAATGCAGACCAGCAGGGAAAGTAGAGAAGGTAACTCATGGGTGGTCAGGATGCAAGTAACGAGGGTCAAGTTGCGAAACCCACTGAAAGATGGTAGTGTAACCTGCTTACAGATGAGAGTGCTGGAAAAGACAAAGTTCTAGCACGTAAGCATTTAGCCTTAGGGCTAAATCAACAGTCAAAATGGGAGAAACCCTAGAGTGGAAATATCAAGAGGTGAAAATCCTCGTGCACATACCAAAGAAGAAAGGGACATTAGGCGAGGAAGCAATAATCTAATGGCCTGAGGTCCACAATTTGGATAAATGAAACAGGGAAAAAAATGAAACAAAAAAACAAAACAAAAAACAACCCCCACTGATGTTCAGTACCCAGGTCTGAATAGCCATGGTGCCAAAATTGGGGCCTTTCCTTGAGGATGATCTAGGTATGCGATTATCTCTATCTCCCTGGCCCAGAGAAATGCCCCAAGGGGGAACATGGACCAGGAAAAAGACCTCGAGGACTATTACGAATAGAAAAGGGCAGCAAATTGGAATAAAATGGAAGAATTAACGGATAGATCTGTGGATGAGAAAAGCAGAAAACACACTGCGGATACCCACATAAGATCGACGTCCTCCTGGCTTTGGAGATGTGATCACTAACTGGAGAAGTTCCATTTGAGTCCTCAAAATTTACAAAAATCCTCCAAAGCTCTTCCACATCAGAATGAAACTGAGCAGTGTAGGAATAACAAGAAGCCTGTGAGAGCAGGAGTGATTTATCCAGCTTGACTCCTTTTTGGTTATTCTACGTGCATCTTCTTGCTTTCCAAAATGGAGTGTTTTTGAGATAAGGAGACTCGGGAATTTCTTTGTCTAACGGGACTTCGAGGCAACAGGAAAGTGAGAGTAAAGAAGTGAGAGCCACACCTAGACCCCAAAAGGTGAGCGTAGATGATATTAACTTTAATCAATTATATGTATATATGCTAATGCCAGCACATATGTACAGATAGGCTGATCCAATTACCGGTATATTGTTACAATGTATGTCCAGAAAAAAACCTACGTAAACCTGAAACGATGCTTTAATAAACAAAGTTCTGTTCAGATACATAAGTGTTTGTCTACGTGACTTTCCTGTACCTACTTGGATTTTACAATTTAATTTGGAACAGTCACAACATCTTAGAATGTCCAACATTACGTGGCGATGACAAGCAGTTTTCCTGGACTGTTTCAGAGCTGGTATGAAACACAAGACAAAACAAGTCTTTGGAGAGGGCAGAAGTTTCTGTATCAGGGGAAGAAAAAAAAGGAAGGGAGAAAGAGCCCGGCTAAGGAGGCTTAGAACTGAAAAGTTTACGTTCTTGGAGGGTCCCGCCAGAGACCTGGTATTGGTAGGGTGGGTGAATCAGCCTTGTGTCAGGGACTGCCTGTGTCTTTGGGGTAGAGTATTAAAATGGCCAACAATCTTGGGAACGATTGCCTGGCTAAAGCATTTCTGAGTTAAGGACGGCGTTTAGGACACTTGCAGAGGCGTTTACAAAAAAGAGCAAGAAGAATTCATGAAGGATGATGGGAATTCTTAAAAAAGAATATGATAATCCCCATAGAGCGATTTTGATGACAAAGAAAGAATTCTCCCACCCAAAAACAAACAAGATGACATGCCGAGAACACTCTTAATTCAAACATTAAGGGGGAAGAATGGGTGCAGCCATGGAGCGAAAATGAAGTGCCAAAGGTGGGAAGGGGAATAAAAAGTCACTGTAAAAAGTCACTGTGAATGCGCCTGTAAGACACGTCAGAGCGTGTCAGACCAGGAAAGATTTTCGGTGGGCAGCTGAGGCGAGGGCGCCTAAAAGGGGCTTCCTCGTGCAGAAAGAGGCAGTCAAAGCCAGCAGATTCTCCCTGGGGATTTGGGAGATCACAATGGCAGCTTTTCAGAGTTAGAAAGGGAGAGAGGGACCACAAAATAAGAAAGGGAAAGCAAAGAGATGCAAAGATTCGTTAGTTAGTAGTAACCCCCAAAAGAGAGGAGTGGCGATATCGGCACTTCACTGCAAGGCAGCGATTGGGAGAGCAGGTGACCACTGTGATATAGGCACCCGCAGGCTGCACAGTGCGTCCTCCCTGGGCTATGTGAAGGAAGGTATAAGACATCCAGCCCACGTAAAAAAAAAAAGACAAAAAAAAAAAATTTAAAATTGCACCAGACCTGAGAATATTGTGTCTGCCTCTTATGGACACTAGGCTAAAACAGAGCTGCCTGGTGTCCTAGGAGAGGGCATAGCTTGCCGGGCTAAGCCAAGAATTATTTTCTACCTTGTACCAGCCTCAGCCTATAACCATGGTACTGCGTCCCCAATTCTATCAACGAGAACGTAAAACTTTTCTAATTTCGTAAGAGATGGGCCCCCACTGCTAGACAGAAGAACATGAAAAGAGCTTACAAGAGCTTTTCTATTGAACTTATGAGCATTGTTTTGGGGCTAATCCTGTCCAGCTTTAGCCCAGTGCTTACAAGCTAGAACGCAGCAGTGGTCGGACTCCAAGGCAACAAACTATAAAGTGTTAATAGCCCAAGAATGGTGTCAAATTTTAAGAGCAATGCATTCCAAAAGAGCTCTGTCTGACAATATCCATGGATGAAGATAGGAATAACCCTATAAATTATATTAAGTCCTACACAACACAAGATAAAGCCAGACAAGGGATGAGACTAGCCAGACTTCGCTAGTTCTACCTTTCCCCTTCACAATGGGACATGTCGCTTCCCAGAATCTCATCTACCCCATCAATGCGGAAACATCCTACTGACACGGGAAAAGGTAACACCAACTTGGAAATGTGTTCACAAATTTTCAGGATCATAACAATGAATTTGTTACAAAGAAAACATTCATTTATTTTCGAGTAGGTCCAACAGGTCCTCTAGCATCTTACAAACGAAAGGTGTATGACAACAAAGATAGAAAATAATATATATAACACACAAATGCGTATGTATACATAAAGAGTAATACCTACCTTATTCACAAGATCTTGCGATTTGCTTTGTGCATCCTTTAAGTCCTTATTTTCTGAAGGAGATGTCAACTGTTCTGCAACCCTTGAAGGATAAAGAAAAATACACATGAATGAACTGACCAAAAAGAAGATACAAATGTTCCACTGACATAGTCATCCTACAGCAAACCCAACGGGTGGGAAAAAAAACAGGTGACCATATGGACGTGCTAGAATACAGCATCACCTTGTGCCAACATCTGGCATATCTAGACATCAAAGAGCGGATTTTGTAGAACATGAGGAATCGTTTGGACAAAGGAGTGGGGTGGAGGCCGCCTGACAGCCCAGGAGGCCACAACCGTCCTTGTGGAATGAGCAGTGACCTGAAAGGGTGAATATTTGTCTGCGGACTTGACAAGCTTCGACTTGGAGGCTGACAGGCTCTTGCGTAGTCAGGGACCATGAAAAGAAAAATCGGAAGACATAGGTCCTAACCAGATCAGAACTGGAGAGAACAATCCCGGGAATGAGCTAAATATGAGAGAATGATTTCCTCATTGTTGAGAAGGCAGAGACCTCTTTTGGGAAAAAAGTAGGCACAGAGTGTAGGTCCACCTTGCCCTGATGTAGAACAAGGACGGGGGTCCTGCAACCAAAGGACACACGAACTCTCAGCATGGTCAGGAAAGCAAAGTCAGACAGACCAGAACCTCAGCTTCAACAGCAGCTCAGATAAAGTGGGATAAAATAGGGGACCTTGCGAAAGAAGGTCGTGACGAGAAGAAAGGTGCCCGCGATCAACTAGATATGGTCGTGGTATCATGTCTGGCGATGAAAGACCAGAGCCGTCACGATACCCAAGTGTTAGAGTAAAACATTACTGGATACAACTACACAACCGATGGCAGATTCAGGTTTACCGTGGTTCAGGTAGCATGAGAATGGCGACAGGTTCCCTTTAAAACATTAGTTCTGTCTAGATATATGTTCCAGACAGCACACTTATGGTTTACAACGCTCAACATGTTGTCAATTTTCATGCAGGCATAAAAAATAATTTATTGGCTAATCAGTGGCGAATTTATATTGGCTAATGAGAGATTGTTCTTATCAACCTGTGTGAATGGGACTTTGAGGCATATAGGTTAGTTCATGAACAGACGTGTTACTCAAGTAGTCCTGATTTCAGCAAAAGATGAAAACAGGTATATTTTCTTCTAAGAGAAATGCTATATTGAGTTTGGATCTGTCACCATAAAGGAGCCTGGGGTGCTCCTATGTTATGCAGTTATGATATATTGCTAGGAATAATCATCGTGGGGGTCTGTAGCCTGGGACAGTCATGTATACTATGAATTAACGATAAGTAATAATGTATTATTTATATAAAAGAAAACAAAAAACTGCTGGAGGTGTAAACACTGGGATCCTGGCACCCCTGATGGTGGAGCTCTGGATCACAGGAACCCAGCTTTGCAGAGCTCCATGCTGAAAGTAGAAGACCTGTGCATGCTCAGCCTCTGGTCCGTACATTATGGGACAACCAGAGAGAGAACCGCTCTCCACTATTTCCGACAGTCCCACAGAACACGAATGGACCGGACACCGAACACTGAAGATAGGGCGCTACAGAACCAAGCTCCTGCGATCGCTGGGGAGCTGAGGGGGTGTCCTATAGCTATCACATATATTCAAGAGTTTACTGAGGGTATATACTGTCACTAGTAATGGGGGGTAACTCTGATGGTACCATTATTACACGTATCTTAACAATAATCATGCAAAAAATGGTAGTTGTTAAATCAACTCGTTTTAGAAATTGTACGCCAGAGGGAAAGCAAATACCAAACAATTACCGGTAGATGGATATGATACCACTGTCCTATACACCGGCAACGAAGGAATTGTACCTCATCTATGAATTAATATAAAAAAAAACTCAACCTAACAAAATTATTGTACACAATGGTCACCATCTTTTTTATTATTTTGAGCAATGCTAAAGAAACACTAATTGAAAAAAAAGAGATAATATATATATATACATTTTAAACCCCTACATTTCCTGCTATTATGCATGAGTTCTCATAAAACAAAAATAAAAATCACTACTTACTATGGTTATAATGCAGAATACTCACTTTTTCCTGTTGGTACTTTTCTTTTTAGAATCTTTCTTCACTTTTTCCGCTAAAAAATAATAATATCACAATGTATATACCGTATATGAGTAGTGATGAGAATGTGCTTGGATAACATGATATCCAAGTTTCTTGGGCGTGCTCGGATAATATTTTCGAGTCCCCGCGGCTGCATGTTTTGCGGCGGTAAACAGCCGCAACACATGCCGGAATTGTCTAACACATAGACAATCCAAGTATGTGTTGCGACTGTCTACCGCGGCAAAACATGCAGCCACGGGGACTCGAATATATTCTCCGAGCACGCCCAACATACTCAGATGACACGTTATCCAAGCACGTTCGCTTATTACTACATAAGAGCAAATGTAGGTACTTTATTTTCTCCACACTAATATTTCCAATTTTTAGATTATTTATACAAAATTTTAAAACAGGCAAAATCTAGCTTTACTTGTTGGAAGGAACCAGTCATCATGTTTGCATATATGGCAGCATAAGTGCTTAGGAATCCGATGTGCCAGAAGGAAGAGAATGGCCAGACATCATACACTGAACAGCCAGGTTACGGTCACCAACCATCTTGGACAATCAACAAGCTTTACTAAAAGAGCGGAGTCTCTTGCCCAGAATAGAGATATAAAATGACCTCAGTGCCATTAGTAAGTATGGAGGGAGCCCAGGGAGGCTAATCGGCACAGCCGCAGGGCACTGTGATCATTAATAAGTGGTATTTTATGGTAGTGAATCGTATATATGATGAATTGGAATAGAAAACAGGACCATAGAACTGTCAATTTTGGAAAGTTATGCGAGTAAACTAAAACAATTATGTGAGTAATGATATTAGCTAAAAGGAACATGGAAGTTATAGGATTATATAATGCAGTTTGTCGCAACGCTCATAAATGTTGTCATGTTCTATCACTGTTTGATTTGTTCTAAAATGTTTAACCGCGTATAAAAAGCCCCTTATGTTGTAGGTCCCAGACTACCTACTGCCCTGTCATCTGGACACCTCCTTGCTTCAAAAAGGAATTGTCTAAAGCGTCTTTTCGGACTTTTGTAAAGCTCTCAAACACTTTCTTACGCCAGACATGAGAAATCTAGAGCAGAAGCCATATGGAAATCCGTCTGGAAGTGCCCTGGGGGCGTGTCAATGTACTTAGACCGCTTCTTCCACGCCCCCAGTGCACTTCCTGTTTGATTTACATATGACTTCTACACTAGATTTCTCATGACTGTCATATCGGATCTAAAAAAATAAATAAAAATAAATGAATAAATTACTTTTGTGAAGCTGAGATCCAAAAGATGGCACTACTGCCAAATGTAAAAATGTTCTAATAGGGTCCTCTGCTTTTCGGATTTCTGGTTAATGGGGGATCGGTATACTCCTGATTTGTATGAACTTGGAAAGGATGAAATACATGACGGATGTAGCAAATTAATAAGTTTTGATGCCCAATAAATCATTACCAGGTTTTTTTTTTTTAGCGTCCAGATGGAAACCTCCCAACACAGTCCTGACCAGGTAGGAAACCCCCAACACAGTCCTGACCAGGTAGGAAACCCCCAACACAGTCCTGACCAGGTAGGAAACCCCCAACACAGTCCTGACCAGGTAGGAAACTCCCAACACAGTCCTGATCAGGTAGGAAACCCCCAACACAGTCCTGACCAGGTAGGAAACCCCCAACACAATACTGACCAGGTAGGAAACCCCCAACACAGTCCTGACCAGGTAGGATAACTGTTATGATACGGTGGTCTAGGAGCAACATGGAACGAGCTCTGAAGGACGTGGTAACTGTACTGACCGCAGTCCCTAAGCTCAACACAACACTAGAAGTAGCCGTGGAATGCTCCTAAATCTCCCTAGGCACCTCGTCACAGCCTAAGAGCTAACTACCCCTAAAGATAGAAGCAGGAAAGCTATCTTGCCTCAGAGAAAATCCCCAAAGGATAGATTAGCCCCCCACAAATAATGACTGTGAGTGGAGAGGGAAAAGACATACACAGAATGAAACCAGGATGAGCACAGGAGGCCAGTCTAACTAAATAGATAGGACAGGATGGAATACTGTGCGGTCAGTATAAAACACTACAAAAATCCACGCAGAGTTTACAAAAAAATCTCCACACCTGAATAAAGGTGTGGAGGGCAAATCTGCCTCCCAGAGCTTCCAGCAAGACAGAATTAATTTACACTGATAAGCTGGACAAACATAGAAAGCACAGAATGGGAAAAGTCCACAATCTATGGACAGAAAAGGGCAAGCAAAAACTTAGCTGAACTGGTCAGGATAACAGGGAACTCCAAAGAGATGTGAATCCAACCAGGAACCATTTACAAGTGGCACTGGCTGAAGATAGAGCCAGACTTAAATAGCCGAGCAGAAGAGACGATAAGTGGAGGCAGCTGATGACAGCTAACTCCAAGGAGCAGCCATACCACTAGAAACCACAAGAGGGAGCCCAAGAGCAGATAACAACAGATAACATAATGTGAACAGCCACCAAAGAAAAAAAAATGCATATAAAATACTAAAACAGTATCATATCCCACCTGGCCAAATCAACGGCACATCTTCTTGCATGAATTTGTCTTGCTGCTGGATCAGATCTCGAATACCATCAGGGCAATATCGGCATAAGTCCTGCGCCTTTTTATTGGATGACACGGCACGTTCTGTTTCCCCAAGTGAGTAAAGGGCTTCACAGAAGCGATAGTGCCCCTGTATATAAAAATAAATAAAAAAATATATATATTAAATGACCACTCACAAAACTTATTTGCAAAAATACATACAAAAAATATAAATAATATTGTGCATCTATAACCAATAGCATAAATATCTGTTTTCGGCATATATCTGCAGAATAATCAATAAAATCTGACAAGTCTATGAATTAGAAGGACCTGTGTCCCGGTTGTATCTGTCGGCATACTTAACTCCTATGTGCAGTGTTGAAAAGCAGAGATGGGCGCGCTATTTATTACAAGAGGGTGGCGGGAAAAAAAAAAAAAAAGTGGAAAGCATGCAGTTTTGAAATGGTATTCTGATGGTTTTTCCGCATGTTGAACAAGTTTTACCTGTTAATACCTTGCGGGCAGAACCTCCGCATGACCTCACCCTCGAATTCTGACATGGGTACTGTATATAATTCATTACAACAGAACTTTGTTGATACATTTACTTCTAAATTTTTGTCAATTTTGCAGCAGCAAAAAGAGACAAAACAGGCAATAAACCTTTTATGAGTCGCGCACATAAAGTAAAACTTTGGAAGTTAAACAATATTTCCCGTGAAAGGAAGAAAAAAAAACAACACAGATTTCCGAAAGCTGCAGAACTTTAAATTCTGAGTTAAGTAAACATTTGTAACAATGATTAAGAAAAATATATTTATCGAAAAACAAAAATAAGCAAAGTACACATATTTGCTGCATCCATTAAAACCCGATCTATAAAACGGTCTCACTAGTTATCAGCTTCAGTTAACACCGAAAAAAATAAAGAGTGGAAAAAATAGGCATTTTCATCACATGCTGATAAAAAAGTGGAATAAAAAGTGATCAAAAAGACAAATGTAAATAAAATTGCTTTAGCTGACAATGTCATAAATAAAATTAATTGAGACATCAGTAGGTTAAGTGTTTTTGAATATCCATATTGAATCAGGAGCCCCATATAATGCTCCATACAGTTCATGATGGGCCCCATAAGATGCTCCATATTAAAATATGCCCCATATAATGCTGCACAAATGTGGATTATGGCCCATAAGATGCTCCATACAGATATTTGCCACATATCATGCTGCACATGGCCACATAAGATGCTCCATACAGATATTTGCCCCCATATCATGCTGCACATGGCCACATAAGATGCCCCATATAGATATTTGCCCCATATAATGCTGCACATGGCCACATAAGATGCCCCATATAGATATTTGCCCCATATAATGCTGCACATGGCCGGATAAGATGCCCCATACAGATATTTGCCCCCATATCATGCTGCACATGGCCACATAAGATGCCCCATACAGATATTTGCCCCATATAATGCTGCACATGGCCACATAAGATGCCCCATACAGATATTTGCCCCCATATCATGCTGCACATGGCCACATAAGATGCTCCATACAGATATTTGCCCCATATAATGCTGCACATGGCCCCATAAGATGCTCCATACAGATATGTGCCCCATATAATGCTGCACATGGCCCCATAAGATGCTCCATACAGATATTTGCCCCATATAATGCTGCACATGGCCACATAAGATGCTCCATACAGATATTTGCCCCATATAATGCTGCACATGGCCACATAAGATGCTCCATACAGATATTTGCCCCATATAATGCTGCACATGGCCACATAAGATGCTCCATACAGATATTTGCCCCATATAATGCTGCACATGGCCACATAAGATGCTCCATACAGATATTTGCCCCATATAATGCTGCACATGGCCACACAAGATGCCCCATACAGATATTTGCCCCATATAATGCTACACATGGCCCCATAAGATGCCCCATACAGATATTTGCCCCCATATGATGCTGCACATGGCCACATAAGTAGCCCCATACAGATAGTTGCCCCCATATCATGCTGCACATGGCCACATAAGATGTCCCATACAGATATTTGCCCCATATAATGCTGCACATGGCCACATAAGATGCCCCATACAGATATTTGCCCCCATATCATGCTGCACATGGCCACATAAGATGCTCCATACAGATATTTGCCCCATATAATGCAACACATGGCCACATAAGATGCTCCATACAGATATTTGCCCCATATAATGCTGCACATGGCCACATAAGATGCTCCATACAGATATTTGCCCCATATAATGCTGCACATGGCCACACAAGATGCTCCATACAGATATTTGCCCCCATATAATGCTGCACATGGCCGGATAAGATGCCCCATACAGATATTTGACCCCATATAATGCTGCACATGGCCACATAAGATGCCCCATACAGATAGTTGCCCCCATATAATGCTGCACATGGCCACATAAGATGCTCCATACAGATATTTGCCCCATATAATGCTGCACATGGCCACATAAGATGCTCCATACAGATATTTGCCCCATATAATGCTGCACATGGCCACATAAGATGCCCCATACAGATATTTGCCCCATATAATGCTGCACATGGCCACATAAGATGCTCCATACAGATATTTGCCCCCATATAATGCTGCACATGGCCACATAAGATGCCCCATATAGATATTTGCCCCATATAATGCTGCACATGGCCGGATAAGATGCCCCATACAGATATTTGCCCCATATAATGCTGCACATGGCCACATAAGATGCCCCATACAGATATTTGCCCCCATATCATGCTGCACATGGCCACATAAGATGCTCCATACAGATATTTGCCCCATATAATGCTGCACATGGCCACATAAGATGCTCCATACAGATATGTGCCCCATATAATGCTGCACATGGCCCCATAGGATGCTCCATACAGATATTTGCCCCATATAATGCTGCACATGGCCCCATAAGATGCTCCATACAGATATTTGCCCCATATAATGCTGCACATGGCCACATAAGATGCTCCATACAGATATTTGCCCCATATAATGCTGCACATGGCCACATAAGATGCTCCATACAGATATTTGCCCCATATAATGCTGCACATGGCCACATAAGATGCTCCATACAGATATTTGCCCCATATAATGCTGTACATGGCCACATAAGATGCTCCATACAGATATTTGCCCCATATAATGCTGCACATGGCCACACAAGATGCCCCATACAGATATTTGCCCCATATAATGCTACACATGGCCCCATAAGATGCCCCATACAGATATTTGCCCCCATATGATGCTGCACATGGCCACATAAGTAGCCCCATACAGATAGTTGCCCCCATATCATGCTGCACATGGCCACATAAGATGTCCCATACAGATATTTGCCCCATATAATGCTGCACATGGCCACATAAGATGCCCCATACAGACATTTGCCCCATATAATGCTGCACATGGCCCCATAAGATGCTCCATACAGATATTTGCCCCATATAATGCTGCACATGGCCACATAAGATGCTCCATACAGATATTTGCCCCATATAATGCTGCACATGGCCACATAAGATGCTCCATACAGATATTTGCCCCATATAATGCTGCACATGGCCACACAAGATGCTCCATACAGATATTTGCCCCCATATAATGCTGCACATGGCCGGATAAGATGCTCCATACAGATATTTGCCCCATATAATGCTGCACATGGCCGGATAAGATGCTCCATACAGATATTTGCCCCATATAATGCTGCACATGGCCACATAAGATGCCCCATACAGATATTTGCCCCCATATAATGCTGCACATGGCCACATAAGATGCCCCATACAGATAGTTGCCCCCATATAATGCTGCACATGGCCACATAAGATGCTCCATACAGATATTTGCCCCATATAATGCTGCACATGGCCACATAAGATGCTCCATACAGATATTTGCCCCATATAATGCTGCACATGGCCGGATAAGATGCTCCATACAGATATTTGCCCCATATAATGCTGCACATGGCCACATAAGATGCTCCATACAGATATTTGCCCCATATAATGCTGCACATGGCCACATAAGATGCTCCATACAGATATTTGCCCCATATAATGCAACACATGGCCACATAAGATGCTCCATACAGATATTTGCCCCATATAATGCTGCACATGGCCACATAAGATGCTCCATACAGATATTTGCCCCATATAATGCTGCACATGGCCACATAAGATGCTCCATACAGATATTTGCCCCATATAATGCTGCACATGGCCACACAAGATGCTCCATACAGATATTTGCCCCCATATAATGCTGCACATGGCCGGATAAGATGCTCCATACAGATATTTGCCCCATATAATGCTGCACATGGCCACATAAGATGCTCCATACAGATATTTGCCCCATATAATGCTGCACATGGCCACATAAGATGCTCCATACAGACATTTGCCCCATATAATGCTGCACATGGCCACATAAGATGCCCCATACAGATATTTGCCCCATATAATGCTGCACATGGCCACATAAGATGCTCCATACAGATATTTGCCCCCATATAATGCTGCACATGGCCACATAAGATGCCCCATATAGATATTTGCCCCATATAATGCTGCACATGGCCGGATAAGATGCCCCATACAGATATTTGCCCCCATATCATGCTGCACATGGCCACATAAGATGCCCCATACAGATATTTGCCCCATATAATGCTGCACATGGCCACATAAGATGCCCCATACAGATATTTGCCCCCATATCATGCTGCACATGGCCACATAAGATGCTCCATACAGATATTTGCCCCATATAATGCTGCACATGGCCCCATAAGATGCTCCATACAGATATGTGCCCCATATAATGCTGCACATGGCCCCATAAGATGCTCCATACAGATATTTGCCCCATATAATGCTGCACATGGCCACATAAGATGCTCCATACAGATATTTGCCCCATATAATGCTGCACATGGCCACATAAGATGTCCCATACAGATATTTGCCCCATATAATGCTGCACATGGCCACATAAGATGCTCCATACAGATATTTGCCCCATATAATGCTGCACATGGCCACATAAGATGCTCCATACAGATATTTGCCCCATATAATGCTGCACATGGCCACACAAGATGCCCCATACAGATATTTGCCCCATATAATGCTACACATGGCCCCATAAGATGCCCCATACAGATATTTGCCCCCATATGATGCTGCACATGGCCACATAAGTAGCCCCATACAGATAGTTGCCCCCATATCATGCTGCACATGGCCACATAAGATGTCCCATACAGATATTTGCCCCATATAATGCTGCACATGGCCACATAAGATGCCCCATACAGACATTTGCCCCATATAATGCTGCACATGGCCCCATAAGATGCTCCATACAGATATTTGCCCCATATAATGCTGCACATGGCCACATAAGATGCTCCATACAGATATTTGCCCCATATAATGCTGCACATGGCCACATAAGATGCTCCATACAGATATTTGCCCCATATAATGCTGCACATGGCCACACAAGATGCTCCATACAGATATTTGCCCCCATATAATGCTGCACATGGCCGGATAAGATGCCCCATACAGATATTTGCCCCCATATAATGCTGCACATGGCCACATAAGATGCCCCATACAGATAGTTGCCCCCATATAATGCTGCACATGGCCACATAAGATGCTCCATACAGATATTTGCCCCATATAATGCTGCACATTGCCACATAAGATGCTCCATACAGATATTTGCCCCATATAATGCTGCACATGGCCGGATAAGATGCTCCATACAGATATTTGCCCCATATAATGCTGCACATGACCACATAAGATGCTCCATACAGATATTTGCCCCATATAATGCTGCACATGGCCACATAAGATGCTCCATACAGATATTTGCCCCATATAATGCAACACATGGCCATATAAGATGCTCCATACAGATATTTGCCCCATATAATGCTGCACATGGCCACATAAGATGCTCCATACAGATATTTGCCCCATATAATGCTGCACATGGCCACATAAGATGCTCCATACAGATATTTGCCCCATATAATGCTGCACATGGCCACACAAGATGCTCCATACAGATATTTGCCCCCATATAATGCTGCACATGGCCGGATAAGATGCTCCATACAGATATTTGCCCCATATAATGCTGCACATGGCCCCATAAGATGCTCCATACAGATATTTGCCCCATATAATGCTGCACATGGCCACATAAGATGCTCCATACAGATATTTGCCCCATATAATGCTGCACATGGCCACATAAGATGCTCCATACAGATATTTGCCCCATATAATGCTGCACATGGCCACACAAGATGCTCCATACAGATATTTGCCCCCATATAATGCTGCACATGGCCGGATAAGATGCTCCATACAGATATTTGCCCCATATAATGCTGCACATGGCCGGATAAGATGCTCCATACAGATATTTGCCCCATATAATGCTGCACATGGCCACATAAGATGCCCCATACAGATATTTGCCCCCATATAATGCTGCACATGGCCACATAAGATGCCCCATACAGATAGTTGCCCCCATATAATGCTGCACATGGCCACATAAGATGCTCCATACAGATATTTGCCCCATATAATGCTGCACATGGCCACATAAGATGCTCCATACAGATATTTGCCCCATATAATGCTGCACATGGCCGGATAAGATGCTCCATACAGATATTTGCCCCATATAATGCTGCACATGGCCACATAAGATGCTCCATACAGATATTTGCCCCATATAATGCTGCACATGGCCACATAAGATGCTCCATACAGATATTTGCCCCATATAATGCAACACATGGCCACATAAGATGCTCCATACAGATATTTGCCCCATATAATGCTGCACATGGCCACATAAGATGCTCCATACAGATATTTGCCCCATATAATGCTGCACATGGCCACATAAGATGCTCCATACAGATATTTGCCCCATATAATGCTGCACATGGCCACACAAGATGCTCCATACAGATATTTGCCCCCATATAATGCTGCACATGGCCGGATAAGATGCTCCATACAGATATTTGCCCCATATAATGCTGCACATGGCCACATAAGATGCTCCATACAGATATTTGCCCCATATAATGCTGCACATGGCCACATAAGATGCTCCATACAGACATTTGCCCCATATAATGCTGCACATGGCCACATAAGATGCCCCATACAGATATTTGCCCCATATAATGCTGCACATGGCCACATAAGATGCTCCATACAGATATTTGCCCCCATATAATGCTGCACATGGCCACATAAGATGCCCCATATAGATATTTGCCCCATATAATGCTGCACATGGCCGGATAAGATGCCCCATACAGATATTTGCCCCCATATCATGCTGCACATGGCCACATAAGATGCCCCATACAGATATTTGCCCCATATAATGCTGCACATGGCCACATAAGATGCCCCATACAGATATTTGCCCCCATATCATGCTGCACATGGCCACATAAGATGCTCCATACAGATATTTGCCCCATATAATGCTGCACATGGCCCCATAAGATGCTCCATACAGATATGTGCCCCATATAATGCTGCACATGGCCCCATAAGATGCTCCATACAGATATTTGCCCCATATAATGCTGCACATGGCCACATAAGATGTCCCATACAGATATTTGCCCCATATAATGCTGCACATGGCCACATAAGATGCTCCATACAGATATTTGCCCCATATAATGCTGCACATGGCCACATAAGATGCTCCATACAGATATTTGCCCCATATAATGCTGCACATGGCCACACAAGATGCCCCATACAGATATTTGCCCCATATAATGCTACACATGGCCCCATAAGATGCCCCATACAGATATTTGCCCCCATATGATGCTGCACATGGCCACATAAGTAGCCCCATACAGATAGTTGCCCCCATATCATGCTGCACATGGCCACATAAGATGTCCCATACAGATATTTGCCCCATATAATGCTGCACATGGCCACATAAGATGCCCCATACAGACATTTGCCCCATATAATGCTGCACATGGCCCCATAAGATGCTCCATACAGATATTTGCCCCATATAATGCTGCACATGGCCACATAAGATGCTCCATACAGATATTTGCCCCATATAATGCTGCACATGGCCACATAAGATGCTCCATACAGATATTTGCCCCATATAATGCTGCACATGGCCACACAAGATGCTCCATACAGATATTTGCCCCCATATAATGCTGCACATGGCCGGATAAGATGCCCCATACAGATATTTGCCCCCATATAATGCTGCACATGGCCACATAAGATGCCCCATACAGATAGTTGCCCCCATATAATGCTGCACATGGCCACATAAGATGCTCCATACAGATATTTGCCCCATATAATGCTGCACATTGCCACATAAGATGCTCCATACAGATATTTGCCCCATATAATGCTGCACATGGCCGGATAAGATGCTCCATACAGATATTTGCCCCATATAATGCTGCACATGACCACATAAGATGCTCCATACAGATATTTGCCCCATATAATGCTGCACATGGCCACATAAGATGCTCCATACAGATATTTGCCCCATATAATGCAACACATGGCCACATAAGATGCTCCATACAGATATTTGCCCCATATAATGCTGCACATGGCCACATAAGATGCTCCATACAGATATTTGCCCCATATAATGCTGCACATGGCCACATAAGATGCTCCATACAGATATTTGCCCCATATAATGCTGCACATGGCCACACAAGATGCTCCATACAGATATTTGCCCCCATATAATGCTGCACATGGCCGGATAAGATGCTCCATACAGATATTTGCCCCATATAATGCTGCACATGGCCCCATAAGATGCTCCATACAGATATTTGCCCCATATAATGCTGCACATGGCCACATAAGATGCTCCATACAGATATTTGCCCCATATAATGCTGCACATGGCCACATAAGATGCTCCATACAGACATTTGCCCCCATATATTGCTGCACATGGCCACATAAGATGCTCCATACAGATATTTGCCCCATATCATGCTGCACATGGCCACATAAGATGCTCCATACAGATATTTGCCCCCATATAATGCTGCACATGGCCGGATAAGATGCCCCATACAGATATTTGCTCCCATATAATGCTGCACATGGCCGGATAAGATGCCCCATACAGATATTTGCCCCCATATAATGCTGCACATGGCCGGATAAGATGCCCCATACAGATATTTGCCCCATATAATGCTGCACATGGCCGGATAAGATGCCCCATACAGACATTTGCCCCCATATAATACTGCACATGGCCGGATAAGATGCCCCATACAGACATTTGCCCCCATATAATGCTGCACATGGCCGGATAAGATGCCCCATACAGACATTTGCCCCCATATAATGCTGCACATGGCCACATAACATGCTCCATACAGATATTTGGCCCAAAAGCTGTTGCTGCGATTAAAAAAATAAAAAAATTACATACTCACCTTTCCCGTTCCACCGCTGACCGCTGCTGTGTCTTCTCATCCTCTGCACCGACATTCAGGAAGAGGGCGGCGCGAACTAATCGCGTCACCGCGCCCTCTGACCTGAGCGTCACTGCAGAGGACACGGAAGACACAGCGGCGCCGCAGCTGATGGCATGAGGAGCAGGTGAGTATCGCGCACTGCCCCCCATCATACTTACCTGCTCCTGGCGCTGTCGCTGCAGGTCTGTTCCCCGGCGCCGCATTTTTTTCCTGTAGTGAACGGTCACCGTTACCGCTCATTACAGTAATGAATATGCAGCTCCACCTCTATGGGAGGTGGAGCCGCATATTCATTACTGTAATGAGCGGTACCATGTGACCGCTCAGTACAGGAAGAAACTGCAGCGCTGGAAGAAGCAGGGACGCGCAGCGACCGCGCCAGGAGAAGGTAAGTATAATTACACAGCCCCCGCTCCCCCTCTGACCCTTGCGTATGACTCGAGTATAAGCCGAGAGGGGGACTTTCAGCCCAAAAAAGTGGGCTGAAAATCTCAGCTTATACTCGAGTATATACGGTATTTTTTTTTCTATAAAACAGTTTTCATTGAGTAAAAGCACCAAAACATTAAAAATATAAATGTGGTATCGCTGTAATCGTACTGACCAGAATAATAAAGCTTCCTTATCAATTTTACCACACAGTGAATGGCATAAAAAACTAAACAAAACTTGTTTTTGCAAAAAAGTATATTTTAGTGTGTGACAGAAGCCAAACATAAAAACCCGATATAAACCTGGTATCGCTCTAATCGCACCAACCAGAAGAATAAAGTTGTCTAATCACATGAGGAATGGCATAAAAATAAATAAAATAAAATTCTAACCTGCTATTGATTTGTTCATTCTGCCTCCCAAAGATCGCAGTAAGGCTCGGCACACATTTATCCTGCATTGTGCGCTGAGCATTTACACCTAGGTTTCCATGTAAATCTCTGAAATGTGTGATTCAGACAGAAACCCCCAAGGAAGATTCCCAATAATGAGGCAGATGGAGGCACTGTGGATGCCATAGGATCTGTGACACAGAAGTGTCCGTCTTTTTAGGTGTGCATAAAAGCGGGGACCGCCAGTTTTGTGCACTTCTGAAAAATAGGACACTGCTGAACAGAGGCCAAAAGGAGTCCAGAGTAACTCTGCTGCCTCATTATAGTGAATGGATCCCTCGGGGTTTCATCTGAATCATGTTACTTGGAGACTTAGGCCGGGGTCACACTTGCGAGTGCAGCGCGAGTCTCTCGCGTCAATACGCGGCACTGCCGCCAGTACTCGGGACCGGAGCGTGCGGCTGCATGTATTTCTATGCAGCTGCATATATTTCTATGCAGCTGAACGCTTCGGTCTCAAGCGCCGGCGGCAGTGCCGGGTGTTGATGCAAGAGATTTGCACGAGTTTCTCGCATTGCATTCGCAAGTGTGACCAGCCTTAGATGGAAACCCCAAAGTAAGTGCTCAGCGTAGAAAGCCGGACAAATGTGATCCAAATTGTTATGCAAAATGTTCCCAACAAAAGCTTCAAATTAATCCACAAAAAAGCAAGTCCTCACTCAGATCTGTCATCTGTCAATGGAAATATAGGGGCTTCCACGTTACTGGCAGCACAAACGCTCAGGAAAAGCGCTCTGGTTCCTCACCCCCTAAAGGAAATCCAGCAAATTACATACTCCCAAATCCAAATGCCCCCCCCCCCCCTTCGCTTTTGAGCCCCTCCTGAGCACGAAAGTGTGCCTAAACTGCATCCACGTTTGGCATCTCTCTAGTAATGAGATCCCGCCTAATTTACGGGGACCACGTCTCCTGAAGCTGGGTACAACGTACTAGGCACTACAATTTATGGGCATTACAATGGCAGCTGCTTATTTATGGCAAACATCTATGGAGTCAAAATAAGTCTTTGCACTTGTAGATATATTTCCAGAGGGGTGTAATTCCCAAAATGGGGTCACTTGAGGGGGGATTCTTCTCTTTTGGCACTTAGGGGCTCTGTATAAGGAGTCTGCAAACTATTGTACGATAGCTTGTTCTCCAAAAGTCAAATAGCTTGCCTTCCATTCCAAGCACTGCAGCACTGCACAGCCACATATGAGGCATTGCCACGTTCAGCATAAATTGTTCGACAAATTTTGGTGACATTTTTACCCATCTCCCAGAGTGAAAATGTAATATCTGGGGCTAAAACAAAATTTTTGTATCAAAAAATATTTTTTTTTTCACCGCCCCAATGGTATAAAATTCTGTAACACACCTGTGGTGTCACTGCACCCCTAGAAGAATTGATTGGGGGGTGTAGTTTGTAAAATGAGGTCACTTATGGAGAAGTGGGAAGAGCCGAGGATAAACGCCGAAACTGGCGCATCTAACAGATGCACAATTTCTGGGGAAGCTGAGGGCTGATGTTCTTATTCTGGGAGGGGGCCAATAACCGACGGGCATTCCAGGCGAGCAGGGCCGACGGGCATTCCAGGCGAGCAGGGCCGACGGGCATTCCAGGCGAGGAGGGCCGACGGGCATTCCAGGCGAGGAGGGCCGACGGGCATTCCAGGCGAGGAGGGCCGACGGGCATTCCAGGCGAGGGCCGACGGGCATTCCAGGCGAGCAGGGCCGACGGGCATTCCAGGCGAGGAGGGCCGACGGGCATTCGACGCGAGGAGGGCCGACGGGCATTCGACGCGAGGAGGGCCGACGGGCATTCGACGCGAGGAGGGCCGACGGGCATTCGACGCTAGGAGGGCCGACGGGCATTCGACGCGAGGAGGGCCGACGGGCATTCGACGCTAGGAGGGCCGACGGGCATTCGACGCGAGGAGGGCCGACGGGCATTCGACGCGAGGAGGGCCGACGGGCATTCGACGCGAGGAGGGCCGACGGGCATTCGACGCGAGGAGGGCCGACGGGCATTCGACGCGAGGAGGGCCGACGGGCATTCGACGCGAGGAGGGCCGACGGGCATTCGACGCGAGGAGGGCCGACGGGCATTCGACGCGAGGAGGGCCGACGGGCATTCGACGCGAGGAGGGCCGACGGGCATTCGACGCGAGGAGGGCCGACGGGCATTCGACGCGAGGAGGGCCGACGGGCATTCGACGCGAGGAGGGCCGACGGGCATTCGACGCGAGGAGGGCCGACGGGCATTCCAGGCGAGGAGGGCCGACGGGCATTCCAGGCGAGCAGGGCCGACGGGCATTCCAGGCGAGCAGGGCCGACGGGCATTCCAGGCGAGAGGGACCGACGGGCATTCCAGGCGAGGAGGGCCGACGGGCATTCGACGCGAGGAGGGCCGAAGGGCATTCGACGCGAGGAGGGCTGACGGGCATTCCAGGCGAGGAGGGCCGACGGGCATTCCAGGCGAGGAGGGCATTCCAGGCGAGGAGGGCCGACGGGCATTCCAGGCGAGGAGGGCCGACGGGCATTCCAGGCGAGGAGGGCCGACGGGCATTCCAGGCGAGGAGGGCCGACGGGCATTCCAGGCGAGGAGGGCCGACGGGCATTCCAGGCGAGGAGGGCCGACGGGCATTCCAGGCGAGGAGGGCCGACGGGCATTCCAGGCGAGCAGGGCCGACGGGCATTCCAGGCGAGCAGGGCCGACGGGCATTCCAGGCGAGCAGGGCCGACGGGCATTCCAGGCGAGCAGGGCCGACGGGCATTCCAGGCGAGGAGGGCCGACGGGCATTCCAGGCGAGGAGGGCCGACGGGCATTCGACGCGAGGAGGGCCGACGGGCATTCGACGCGAGGAGGGCCGACGGGCATTCCAGGCGAGGAGGGCCGACGGGCATTCGACGCGAGGAGGGCCGACGGGCATTCGTCGCGAGGAGGGCCGACGGGCATTCGACGCGAGGAGGGCCGACGGGCATTCGACGCGAGGAGGGCCGACGGGCATTCCAGGCGAGGAGGGCCGACGGGCATTCCAGGCGAGGAGGGCCGACGGGCATTCCAGGCGAGGAGGGCCGACGGGCATTCGACGCGAGGAGGGCCGACGGGCATTCCAGGCGAGGAGGGCCGACGGGCATTCGACGCGAGGAGGGCCGACGGGCATTCGACGCGAGGAGGGCCGACGGGCATTCGACGCGAGGAGGGCCGACGGGCATTCGACGCGAGGAGGGCCGACGGGCATTCGACGCGAGGAGGGCCGACGGGCATTCGACGCGAGGAGGGCCGACGGGCATTCGACGCGAGGAGGGCCGACGGGCATTCGACGCGAGGAGGGCCGACGGGCATTCCAGGCGAGGAGGGCCGACGGGCATTCCAGGCGAGGAGGGCCGACGGGCATTCCAGGCGAGGAGGGCCGACGGGCATTCCAGGCGAGGAGGGCCGACGGGCATACCAGGCGAGGAGGGCCGACGGGCATTCCAGGCGAGGAGGGCCGACGGGCATTCGACGCGAGGAGGGCCGACTGGCATTCGACGCGAGGAGGGCCGACGGGCATTCCAGGCGAGGAGGGCCGACGGGCATTCCAGGCGAGCAGGGCCGACTGGCATTCCAGGCGAGCGGGGCCGACGGGCATTCCAGGCGAGAGGGACCGACGGGCATTCCAGGCGAGGAGGGCCGACGGGCATTCGACGCGAGGAGGGCCGACGGGCATTCGACGCGAGGAGGGCCGACGGGCATTCCATGCGAGGAGGGCCACGGGCATTCGACGCGAGGTGGGCCACGGGCACACGATGCGAGGACGGCATGAGGCACTCAAAGCATGGAAGGAGTTGGACAGGCAGGAATTAGATTCTCAAAATGCATAAAACTGGATGGAATTAGATACACAGTAATTCAGGGAGACACACCGCAGTGTTCAGATCACAGCTGAAATAACATCACGATCCTGTGCTCTGAACACTGACTCTTATGTCAGTGAAAGCCTCATTCAGATGTCCATGATGCATGAACGACCACATGGGGCTTTACTGCTGCGTCTGCACAGTTCATCAGAAAAAATGTCTTATGGATTACTGCGCTTTGAACATTGAAGTTGAATGTGCAGAGCGCATATATATATATATATACTAGATGGTTGCCCGATTCTAACGCATCGGGTATTCTAGAATATGTATGTCCACGTAGTATATTGCCCAGCCACGTAGTATATTGCCCAGCGACGTAGTATATTGCCCAGTGACATAGTATATTGCCCAGTGACATAGTATATTGCCCAGTGACGTAGTATATTGCCCAGTGACATAGTATATTGCCCAGTGACATAGTATATTGCCCAGTGACATAGTATATTGCCCAGTGATGTAGTATACAGCACAGAGCCATGTAGTATATTGCCCAGTGACGTAGTATATTGCCCAGCCACGTAGCATATTGCACAGCCCATGTAGTATATTGCCCAGCTATGTAGTATATTGCCCAGCCACGTATGACACAGGTTAAAAAAATAAAAAATAAACATATACTCACCTTCCGCAGGCGCGTTGTAGCACTGTCGCCTGTGTGGTGTGCAGGTGGCATCTTCCGGTCCCAGGGTGTGCTGACGTCGCGGACCATCCGTTCGACCGGAACATGCCGGTTGCATCGCGAGGAGCGGGAAAGGCGGCGTAGGTGAGTATATAATCATTTTTTATTATTTTTAACATTCGATGTTTTTACTATTGGCGCTGCATAGGCTGCATCAATAGTAAAAAACTTGGTCACACAGGGTTAATAGCAGCGGTAACGGACTGCATTACACCGCGGCATAACGCGGTCCGTTACCGCTGCCATTAACCCTGTGTGAGGGCAGACTGGAGGGGAGTATGCGGGCGCCGGGCAGTGAGTGCGGGGAGTAAGGAGCGGCCATTTTCTTCCGGACTGTGCGCGTCGCTGATTGGTCACGGCAGCCCTGACAGGCAGCTGCTGAGACCAATCAGCGAACGAATAACCGTTACAGAAGGACAGACAGACAGACGGACAGACAGACGGAAGTGACCCTTAGACAATTATATAGTAGATATAGAGGAGAGAGATTTTTTTTCATTTTTATATTTTTTGAAGACACTTTGCCTTGAATAAGACATGTCTGCTCTTCCTGACAGGAACACAACACAAACCTTCTTTTTCCTGCTCTTCCTGGTGAAGCCCAGGAACTTAACCCTCGCTGGCTTGGCCAAATAATCACCATATTGCCAGGGTTGAGGCTCGGGTGAAGGCTCCTCAGCTGACAGGCGGCGGTGCCAGCATACGGGCGGTGAAGCCGGCACCATGACAGACCACACACCGAATCCTACACTATGCGGTCAGTCCGGACGCCTCAGCTATTTATACCACACCCGGAAACTGGTGACCCATTTCCTGCGCTCTCATTGGCTAAGAAAGCTGCACACAACAAACAGGATGCAGTGATAACAGCCGAGACTGGTCACGTGACCCGAACCCGGCTCTCTCACTGGCTGAACGGATGGCGGGAAAACCGTTGGCAGCCTGAGTGGTGTGAGGTAACTTGTGAGGAAAGTGGGCGCCTCCTCACCGCCCCGTACAATACATGGGCACTGATGTAGCAGTGTCTTGTTCTAATGCAGCAGTGTAAACAGTGTGATAAAGGTTTCCTCACACCAGCAGGTTTTGTCGCAGAAAATATAATCAAAGAAAAAAATCAATCTTACGTTCACACAGGGACTCACTTCCCACTCGTAAAATTTACAGAGAAGGCATCCGACAGTCTCGTTAAATTCGGGCTTCGTTGCGTAAATGTAAACATCAAATTTTACTGAAAACGTACATTCGGTTTCACCCTCACACTTACCTACCCTCGCAGTTCTGATGCCAATTGCCACAAACATTAGCGTCATTCTCATACATTGCGGAGAGTTTCAATTTTTCTGTGTGAAATCCGCCCAAAATAACTAACGGCTAAATACAGGGCAGGAAAAACAATCTACATAAAATCCAAACTGTGAGAAAAGGCCCTAATATTCGCTCTATTCACATTTTGAGCTTTTTTTTTACCTTTTAGTTTTGCGCTTTTTTTTTTTAATTTTACTTCAAACGCTAGTTTTTTGGTAGACTAGTTGCAGTTTTTAATTACGGTACACCATTTTACCATATAATGTTCTGAAAAACGGGATTTTTCCCCCCCCCCCAAAACGCAATTTTCCCATTGTTTTTCGAGTTATGCTTTACAGCAGACGTGAAAAAAGTGAAGCCCATGGGCCACAGCCGGCCCTCTGGCTGTCTCAGTCCGGCCCTCGGACCGAGACAGCAGCGGGGCTGGCAACCAGAGGTCCACGGGCCGCACTGTGCCCGCCCGCTGTCTCCATCTGCACTGCGCCGCTGACTCGTTTGGTGGAGGAGGGGCCTCCAGCCAATTCCTCCACCAATCAGCGTGTGAAACAGTTGACACGATGACGTCATTTCATCGAGTCAGCTGTGTACTCCGGAGAGTCCGCGCACCAGAGGCAGGAAGAGAAGAAGAGCGCCGCGGAACAGGACCGAGGTGAGTACGTGACGTTCTCTTTTCATGTGTATGGGATGTTTAGGCGGGCATGGCGAGGCTATGGGGGTGACATGGTTCTGCGCATGGGGGGGGGGTGACGTGGTGCTGTGCATGGGGGGTGACGTGGCGCTGTACATGGGGGGTGACGTGGCGCTGAGCATGGGGGGTAACATGGCGCTGCGCACAGGGGAGTGAGATGGCGCTGCACATGGGGGTGACATGCACAATTTTTAATTGCTTTACTTTTTTTTTATTATTATTAATCCACCTCACCTGGAGTGTAGGAAATAGATACTGGATATGTTTGAAGCGATGACTCCACCTGAACAATCAGATGGGGAGAAAATAGCTTTTTTTCCCAAATATTTCTCTATTGCCACTATTGAATTGCATGGGCACTGTATGGCGGTATTATTTGCGGATTGTATATTGGTATAATATGATTGGTATTATTTGAGTACTTGTTTTGTAATACTTGGGCACTGTAAAACAGGATTTTTGGTTGCTTACCATAAAATCTGTTTCTTGAAGCCTCCATTGGGGGACACAGGAACCATGGGTGTATGCTGCTGCCACTAGGAGGCTGACACTATGCAAATAAAAAAGTTAGCTCCTCCTCTGCAGTGTACACCCCACCGACTGGCATTATACTCTTCAGTTAGTGAGAAAGCAGTAGGAGAAAAGAACAAGGTTGAAAAACCATAACCACAAAACTTGAGAACTGTAAACGTGAGAACAGTCATAAAACAGATAACAACAGAAACATTGGGAGGGAGCTGTGTCCCCCAATGGAGGCTTCAAGAAACAGATTTTACGGTAAGCAACCAAAAATCCTGTTTTCTTTATCGCCTCTCATTGGGGGACACAGGAACCATGGGACGTCCCAAAGCAGTCCCACGGGTGGGAAAAACAGACTTCCATCAGGTCAGAGGACTCACCACTGCCGCCTGCAAGATCCTTCTGCCTAGGCTGGCGTCCGCCGAAGCGTAGGTATGGACCTTGTAAAATTTGGCGAACGTGTGGATAGAAGACCAAGTTGCCGCTTTGCAAAGCTGTAGGGCGGAAGCCCTGTGGTGCACCGCCCAGGAGGCGCCGACTGCCCGGGTAGAGTGAGCCTTAATCCCAGGAGGGGGCACTCTGTTCTTGACCCGGTAAGCCTCCAAAATTGCCATTCTGATCCAGCGAGCAATAGTCGCTTTAGAAGCCGATTGGCCTCTGCGCGTGCCATCAGGAATTACCAAATAGGAATCCGTCTTCCGGAAAGTGGACGTTCTGTCCAGATAGATCCTCACTGCCCTGACAAGGTCCAGCTTGTTCAACGATCGCTCCTGAGGATGAGTCGGAGCTGGACAAAAGGAAGGTAGAACGATGTCCTCGTTGAGGTGGAAGGTGGAAACCACCTTAGGAAGAAAAGAAGGTGGGGGCCGGAAGACCACCTTGTCCTGGTGCATGACCAAAAACGGAGGACGGCAAGACAGGGCCGCCAGCTCGGAAACGCGGCGAATGGAGGTGATGGCCACAAGAAAGGCCACCTTCCAAGATAAAACTGATAGAGGAATCTCCCTAAGAGGTTCAAAGGGAGAAACCCTCAGAACGTCCAGTACCAGGTTTAAGTCCCATGCATCCACAGGGGCTCTGTACGGCGGGACAGCATGGGCTACCCCTTGAAAGAAGGTCTTAATCTGTGGCCGAGAGGCCATGGTCTTCTGAAAGAGGATGGAAAGCGCAGAGACCTGACCCTTCAGGAGCTAAGAGCCAGGCCCGAATCCAGTCCTGCCTGAAGGAAGGCCAAAAGAGAAGGCAGGGAAAAAACCATAGGCGGAACGCGGTTGGACTCACACCAACGGAAGTAAGCCTTCCAGGTGCGGTAGTAGATCCTGGAAGACGAAGGCTTCCGAGCCTGAATCATGGTGTGAATCACCCGGTCCGAAAGGCCGGACGCTCTTAGAACCGCGGTCTCAACAGCCACGCCGTTAAACTGAGCGACCGAGAATTCGGGTGGCAGATCGGACCCTGGGACAGCAGATCAGGCCTGTCTGGAAGGCTCCAAGGAGCGTCCGCGAGAAGGTTGACGAGCTCCGCGAACCAAGCTCTACGGGCAGCACGGTGGCGCAGTGGTTAGCATAGCAGCCTTGCAGCGCTGGGGTCCTGGGTTCTAATTCCACCCAGGACAACATCTGCAAAGAGTTTGTATGTTCTCTCCGTGTTTGCGTGGGTTTCCTCCGGGCACTCCGGTTTCCTCCCACATTCCAAAGACATACTGATAGGAATTCTAGATTGTGAGCCCAATCGGGGACAGTGATGATAATGTGTGCAAACTGTAAAGCGCTGCGGAATATGTTAGCGCTATATAAAAATAAAATAAAATAAAAGCTCTCCTGGGCCAATCCGGGGCGATCAGGATGACCGGCACCCCTTCCGCTTTGATCATCTTCAACAGCTTGGGAAGTAATGGAAGGGGTGGGAACAGGTAGGGCAGCTCGAACTGTGACCAAGGAATGGCCAGAGCATCGACGCCCACTGCGAGAGGATCGCGGGACCTGGAGACGAACTGCGGAACCTTCCTGTTGATTCGAGACGCCGTGAGATCCACGTCCAGAGTCCCCCATCGAAGACAAATCTGATGGAAGACCTCCGGATGCAAGGACCATTCCCCTGCCGCGAGGCCCTCGCGGCTGAGGAAGTCGGCGGCCCAGTTGTCCACGACGCACATTGAGGTAGATAAGGGTCTAATGAAAGACCCGTGTCCACCTCCTACTGACACTAAGCTAAACTGAAGAGTATAATGCCAGTCGGTGGGGTGTACACTGCAGAGGAGGAGCTAACTTTTTTATTTGCATAGTGTCAGCCTCCTAGTGGCAGCAGCATACACCCATGGTTCCTGTGTCCCCCAACAAGAGGCGATAAAGAAATTGGCATTTTTTGGCGACCATATATTAGTATTATTTGGGCATTGCTCATATACGGTAATACCAACATACAATGTACATCAGTATTTGGTCTGTAATATTTGGGCACTGAATATTGGTATATTTTGGGCACTGTATGTTGGTATTTGACCGGTGTTTGTGAGCTGTATATCAATATTGGTTTTTATAATATGGACAATGTTAAGTTTTATTTTGTTAGCATTATTTTGGCACAATAGCGGTCATTATTGCTATTTTTGCAATAACCTTTTGTAATGTATACAAAGTGATACTCATTTTATTTATATCTGACTGTATAATGTGTGTGCGCTCGCATGTATGAATGTGTGTGTGTAGAGATAGATACAGGTCCTTCTCAAAAAATTACCATATAGTGTTAAATTTCATTATTTACCATAATGTAATGATTACAATTAAACTTTCATATATTATAGATTCATTATCCACTAACTGAAATTTGTCAGGTCTTTTATTGTTTTAATACTGATGATTTTGGCATACAGCTCCTGATAACCCAAAAAACCTGTCTCAATAAATTAGCATATCAAGAAAAGGTTCTCTAAACGACCTATTACCCTAATCTTCTGAATCAACTAATTAACTCTAAACACATGCAAAAGATACCTGAGGCTTTTATAAACTCCCTGCCTGGTTCATTACTCAAAACCCCCATCATGGGTAAGACTAGCGACCTGACAGATGTCAAGAAGGCCATCATTGACACCCTCAAGCAAGAGGGTAAGGGTACCGTCACACAGTGCAATTTTCATCGCTGAGAAAAAACCAACAAAAATATATTCTAGAACCCTTTCAAGCTCAAAAAAACCAAACCTGTTTTTCTTTGGTTTTTTCAATTTTCAGCGCTACAACGGTACGATTCGTGACGCTCCAGCATCGTAACAATATCGCTCCAGCGTCATAGACTGCTGTCACACTTTGCAATCTACGACGCTGGAGCGATAATTTCATGACGTATGTGCGATGTAGAAGCCGTTGGTTACTATGCGCACATCGTATACGATATATGTTACACCATGCGATCATGCCGCCACAGCGGGACACTAGACGACGAAAGAAAGTTTCAAACGATCTGCTACGACGTACGATTCTCAGCGGGGTCCCTGATCGCAGGAGCGTGTCAGACACTGCGATATCGTAACTATATCGCTCGAACGTCACGAATCGTGCAGTCGTAGCGATCAAAATTGCACAGTGTGACGGTACCCTAAGACCCAGAAAGAAATTTCTCAACAAATAGGCTGTTCCCAGAGTGCTGTATCAAGGCACCTCAATGGTAAGTCTGTTGGAAGGAAACAATGTGGCAGAAAACGCTGTACAACGAGAAGAGGAGACCGGACCCTGAGGAAGATTGTGGAGAAGGACCGATTCCAGACCTTGGGGAACCTGAGGAAGCAGTGGACTGAGTCTGGTGTGGAAACATCCAGAGCCACCGTGCACAGGCGTGTGCAGGAAATGGGCTACAGGTGCCGCATTCCCCAGGTAAAGCCACTTTTGAACCATAAACAGCGGCAGAGGCGCCTGACCTGGGCTACAGAGAAGCAGCACTGGACTGTTGCTAAGTGGTCCCAAGTACTTTTTTCTGATGAAAGCAAATTTTGCATGTCATTCGGAAATCAAGGTGCCAGAGTCTGGAGGAAGACTGGGGAGAAGGAAATGCCAAAATGCCTGAAGTCCAGTGTCAAGTACCCACAGTCAGTGATGGTGTGGGGTGCCATGTCAGCTGCTGGTGTTGGTCCACTGTGTTTCATCAAGGGCAGGGTCAATGCAGCTAGCTATCAGGAGATTTTGGAGCACTTCATGCTTCCATCGGCTGAAATGCTTTATGGAGATGAAGATTTCATTTTTCAGCACGACCTGGCACCTGCTCACAGTGCCAAAACCACTGGTAAATGGTTTACTGACCATGGTATTACTGTGCTCAATTGGCCTGCCAACTCTCCTGACCTGAACCCCATAGAGAATCTGTGGGATATTGTGAAGAGAAAGTTGAGAGACGCAAGACCCAACACTCTGGATGAGCTTAAGGCCGCTATTGAAGCATCCTGGGCCTCCATAACATCTCAGCAGTGTCACAGGCTGATTGCCTCCATGCCACGCCGCATTGAAGCAGTCATTTCTGCCAAAGGATTCCCCACCAAGTATTGAGTGCATAACTGAACATTATTATTTGTTGGTTTTTTTGTTTGTTATTAAAAAACACTTTTATTTGATTGGATGGGTGAAATATGCTAATTTATTGAGACAGGTTTTTTGGGTTATCAGGAGTTGTATGCCAAAATCATCAGTATTAAAACAATAAAAGACCTGACAAATTTCAGTTGGTGGATAATGAATCTATAATATATGAAAGTTTAATTGTAATCATTACATTATGGTAAACAATGAAATTTAACACTATATGCTAATTTTTTTAGAAGGACCTGTATGTATATATTTTAACCCCCTGGTTCCCTCAAGATGTATAGCTCTTGCCCCTAAGTGTTTGCCTTTCTTTCAGGTTTCTTTTATTTTTTTCTGTGCCGTATGTTGCAAGTGAATTTGTTTTTGAGGCCTGATAACATTAATGTCTCATCTACGAGCCCATTGTACTAGATTTTAGGATAACACCCTGCGTCCATTGTTCTGCAGGATGCATGAATATTGTATACCAACTTCGACAAACACATTGATAAAGTTTGCCCATAGCATAAGATCAATGTTCCATTTGAAACAATTGCTTGGTTTTTTGATGGCACAAATATACACTGATATTGCTTGGGGCTTTCTTTAACTAGTTAAAGGGAACCTGTCACCCCGATGCAAACTCGGCTTCGGGAAAATGGCCGCCGCGATCTCCATCTGCGCACGCGCGGCATCCCGCGGCCATTTTCCTGAAGCCCCGTGCAGCAGAGCACTCCATCTGCGCACGCGCGGGCTCAGGAAGATGGCCGCCCCACCGATGACAAGGGTAATAGCGCAGATCACGCGCTTTTTCTTCACCTGCGCGCAGTGGATTCGGCACTTGGACATGCGCACACCACTACGCCACCAACGGAAAGCTGGGGAAGAAACGGCGATGTCACCACGCCCACCTGACCTGACCAGCCTGATTGACAGGCGAAAACGGCGACTTTGGTAATGTATTTCGTAGCATAGGTGGGGAATCAGGGTACACTACATACACTATTGTAACGCACAGCGCAGGCCCTATTTAACAGTATTTTTATCTCAATCTGAAAAAACGGGGTGACAGGTTCCCTTTAACAGCTGCAGGTGGAACGCAATTCCACCAGTGGCTGTAAGTGGCAATTACAGCTGATCTGATATGTGCTGGAAAAGATGCAAAGCCCGCATCAAAGGAGGATACATGACCTATAACGTAGTAATAAGTCATAGGTCATCAAGGGGTTAAAGAAGCACTGCTCCTCCCATCAACGTTTTTATCCTATGAATATAGGGATTTTTGTGTACTCACCATAAAATCCTTTTCTCCGAGCCAATCATTGGGGGACACAGGACCATGGCAGCAGCATAACACCCATGGTCCTGTGTCCCCCAATGAGGCGTAGGAGAAATAGGGATTTTTGTGTACTCACCGTAAAATCCTATTCTCCGAGCCAATCATTGGGGACACAGGACCATGGGTGTTATGCTGCTGCCATGGCCCTGTGTCCTCCAATGAAGCGTAGGAGAAATATTGCAGTCATCATATTATAAAGCACTGTGTACTTACAATTGTTTATTTTGCCTTTCTACCAGCCAATTCTTCTCTTTTCTCTGCTCTGTGTAGAAAAAGAAGTATCTTGTCCCTGCAAAAATCATTCCCCTCTTTACCTCCTGACCCAGCTGCTCCCTCCCCCCACCAGACACCCTTGCAGTGACTCATGCAGGGAAAATTGATCTCCTGTTATTACATAGAGCTTAGAAGGATTCAGCTTGTCAGATTTTAATAACATGTCACAGACCTAATGGAAAAGAGAAGAATTAGCTGGGTAGAAAGGCAAAATGAGCAATTGTATATTTGATGGGAGGAGTGCTTCTTTAATGACTTTTTCCCATTGATACAGGGCCGAACAGATCATTGGTGCAACCTACAGGGGCCGAAGATGTAAAGGGGCCCATTTATACCTCCATAGCAGGTGCAATTTTGCATTTTTAGGAGCTCTTGGGCTGCAAAGGGCCCATATATTGTTCTTGCACAGCTTCTCTTTTCGGTCTGTGTCCGCCAGTTCATTGATAGAATATCAATTTGCAATGTCATGTGGATCTAACGTCTCACATCCCAACTGAACACCCACGAGGGAATTGCTACCTCTGATATTTTGTTTGATCGATCTGAGGTCCCCACAAACACGTGGATAATGAACGGAGAGGTTGCCTGCCATGGTCATGTCCCTCCTCATTCACATCTAGGACATTGATGAGAACAACTGATCAGCAAGGTGATATCAGTATCCATTATACATTTATGACATATCCTGTGGATAGGTTATATATGTCCAAGGAGGCTATACCCCTTTTGAAATAAGTCAGCCACGGCGTGGTAAAACTGAGCACCTCTCTCATCACTCATGTGTCGGCCATTTTTAGCGACTCTTAACACAACGCAGGGTTTAGCCAACGGCATAACAGTTCCAGTATTAAGATATTCCCCAATTATATTTTTATCTAATTCTTATGGGGGGGGGGGGGGGGGAGTAGATGTCTTCACCCTTCTCACAACATGCAAGAAAGTGTAGGGTGATGAATGCAAGAACGACCATCACTCTTCCCAAGCTACAAACTGGAGCTCTCTTAGGCTAAGTTCACACAAAGCGTTTTTGCAGCATGTTTTTTTAATGCAACTTTTCAGCTGCATTTAACAGTACCAGCAAAGTCAATGAGATTTCAGAAATCTCACGCATGTGACTTCTTTCAGCAAAGTACTGATGTGCGCAGGCGCCGGGCCTCTCTGACCTTTCTTGGCACCTGCGCACTGAAGGACTTTGCTCTGCCCTCAACGGGTTAGAGAAGTACGCCTGCGCAGGTGATGCAGGGACGCGTCATCCCCATGAACCAAGAAGGAGGACGACGATCATAAAAAGATGGGAGGCGCAGGGCCATGGAGAGCGACAGCCCTCGGACCGGACCGCCCCGCAGGTGGGTATAATAAAAGTTATTTTTCGGTTTGTCTAGGTCGGGTTGGGGGCTTATATGCAGCATTATAGAAAGTTGTATATCAGGCCTTAAAGTTGATGGCTGTAACTCATATCGGCCAAACCTGGTGACAGGTTCCCTTTAACCCCTATAATTAGCATATAAGTGCACAGCTGTTCCTGGATAAATCTCATGAACGGAGCAGCAGCAAGGAGAAATGGTAGGCTTGGCTAAGTAGTGTCAACAATCATTTATGACCTATGATGCGGAGAGAAAATCCTTTTAGATGCCATCTTTATGTAATAAAATAAAAAAAAATCTGAATGCTGACAATACCCACCTTTGACCAGGTGTTCTTAAGTACAACTGCTTTCTTCCCATCACTCAATGCATTCCTATAATATATTTAGTTAAAAATAAATCACAGTCTATTACATGTAGCTATATTCATCTATATGTATTTATGTGTTTTATCTACGGGTTTGTTTTCTCCTAATACATCAGGATGAGGTTTTTTTTAAACTAACATCTTAGAATATATATGTATACATATATAAAACAGAATTAAAGGGCTATTCTCAATAGTTGCCCAGTAGTGATGAGCGAACGTGCAGGGATAAGGTGTTATCTGAGCATGCTCAGGTACTATCTGGGGGTCTTTGGCGTGCTCGAAAAATAGGTTTTCTTGCGGCCGTTCGATGGGTGCAACACGTGCAAGGATTGCCTGTTTATTATGCAATTAAATATAAGTTTGCCCTAATGTATTTTTAATTGTCCACCAATGGGAACTGTAACTGCAACACACACACAACTTACCAATAATCATACATACGAATGAAGCAGAGAGCACGGTTACCGAACAGGATATGATTATGAGGGCTAAAGAAAGAGAAAGAACGGCAATAAGTAATCATCTGAAACTGTAATGCAGCCAGTAAAACATTACGAAAGGTTTATCAAAGTGTGTTCAAAGAAAAAAGAGGCACAGATGCCAATAGCAATCCTTTTCTCAAAAAGTTTTGGTGTATTTTTCCCCAAACATCTCTCCTTAACCTCTCCAAAACCAGCACTTTTGTCATTAGTTATTCAAATCTGCAGCTTTCTTGAGCTAACCTTTTGTATACAATTTGTTGCCTAGGATACCGGCCACCGCAGCGGTCTAGCAGCAGTGGCCGTGCATGCACAGTGCTAATATCTCAGGAATGGATGCAAATATTAATAAGTAGTGAATTGCGAACGGATTTTGTTTTCACGAGCAGAGAATAGAAAATAACCCTTAGAAAACTATGAAAATGGTCTTCGAATTAGACCAATCATCAGATCTTCAACTCTCTTTACCGAATATCTTCCCAAAAAAATTTATATAAAAGAACCGTTGGACTTCTACAGATATTGACGGCCTACAACAAAAGGATGTCCAATATAAACGTAGGGCACTTCCAATCACTATATTTACCAATCTTCCATATTATACAATATATAAATGGAAATATGAAGAGATCCCAAAAATGCAAATAAAATATAACTTTTATTATACCACAATTAAAACAACAATTAAAAAAGCAACAATACCATTCAGTGGAAGTCGAACAGGAAAGAAGCAGGTGGCGAAACGTACGTCGGGGTGAGTGGAAGCCGAACAGGTGTACTTGTAAGATGCGGTAAGCACTATTAAGTTTAGCTCTTTTGAGTGGCATATAGGATTAATAGCATTTGGTGGCTGTCTCTATTAGGTTTGGATATAGGGATCATCTGTGCCCTTCCACAGTTGAGATAGAGTGTGTTTATATCTTGTTACACATCTTGAGATCTGGGCAGTATGGAATGACATCCTGATATATCTGTTACTATGGCCTTAGCCTGTATTTATGCCATGATCTATGAGTATTACTGATTTATATTACCTATTTACATTTATGTGTGGTTCTTTTCCTGTTCGACTTCCACTGAATGGTATTGTTGCTTTTTTAATTGTTGTTTTAATTGTGGTATAATAAAAGCTATATTTTATTTGCATTTTTGGGATCTCTTCATATTTCCATTTATATATTGTATAATATGGAAGATTGGTATATATAGATATTGACGGCCGCAAGATGTTTGATAGCTTCTCATTGGAAACAAGCCTCCCATTGTTCTATAAATGACTTATACACCGGGTTCAAAGATATCAGAAATATCGCTGTTCTGAATGATGAAACGGTCGAGAGATTCAACCTCATTTGGTCCCCATGGGACACCTTCTGGATACTTCGGAATATTTAGGAGACTTATTCACTAGGTCGTATGTCGTCTTTCAGCCTCCAACCTCTTTACTCATCCTCTTTCCCATCTGTCTAATTTGATGTCTCGTATGTATCCCTCTTTGTATTTTAGTTTGTTAATAGTGATAATCGAACGTGCTGGGATAAGGTGTTACCCGTCATGCTCGGGTGCTAACTGAGTGACTTCAGCGTGCTAGAATATTATGTTCGAATCCCCGCGGTTCCATGTCTTGCGGCTGTTCGACAGGTGTAACACATGCAGGGATTGGGTGTTTGTTGTTAGATCATCACTATTGTTATTATTATTTATTTATATAGCATCATTAATTCCATGATGTACATGAGAAATAGGGATTTTTGTGTACTCACCGTAAAATCCTTTTCTCCGAGCCAATCATTGGGGAACACAGGACCATGGGTGTTATGCTGCTGCCTCCTAGTGGCAGCAGCATAACACCCATGGTCCTGTGTCCCCCAATGAGGCATAGGAGAAAAGGGGTTACATAAAAGGTTATTATTTGTTATATATCTAAGATATTTGTATATCCCCATAATATGTTACAGCTATGTCACAAACCGATTTACTTAGTGATCATTGTAATCTGCTAATCTTTATTTCCTTTTTCAAGTCTGCGTCTTGTTGAATATAAATATCTTTAAAAAAAATAATTACAAATATAAAACAGAAAAAAAACTATGCAAAATGGAAAAAAAAAATCTTTAAAACATAGAAAACGAGTTCAAGAGATTGGGTTCCTTAAATTTTGTTTTTTGTTTGTTTGTTTTTTAATGAAAAACTATGAATTCAGCTCGCCACCATGTGTTTTTTTTATGTTGTGTTTTTTACTACTATTATAATTATTATATATGAACGTACTAACAATTTTACAGGCTAACCTCCCTTTGTTGCTGGAAAACATTGAGATACATCCAATTTTGGCAAACTTAGTAGCCAAGAAGATAACAGGTTCACAATTATGTTCCTTTACTTTCTGGAATTTTGTAATCATGTAGAAATAAAAAAAAAAAAGGGACTTCATTGATTCCGTAAGCCAGGAATGTGATTACAAGCCACAGCCAACCTATGTCGGGTTAGTAGATGAAGCCGTGCACCTCCCTTCACTGAGCCATGTGTTACTATAAGTGGATTGTGATGACATCCAGGCCTGGGGGGCAACAAACCCCTGGGGAGATACCGCAGGTAACAGATTGGTGGTGGTTTGTGTGCCCAATTGTATACTTTGAAAGTTACCTGTATTGCATTGCAGCAGTGTAAAACTTCACGGCGTATTCGTACTGTCTTTTTTCAAAGGCTACATTTCCGCAGCGCTTCTTTTTTTCACATTCCTGGAACATGATGGACACAGACATTAGAGTACAGATCTTCGAGACTCCCCATGCCCCCACTTGGCTGATAAGGCCGTGTTATGTGCATCAATTATTTCAACCAGACTGATTCATCTTTGTCACTGAAGGTTTAGTAGTTTGTACTTTCATTCCGTCATTCCTGTAATGGAACTGACATAGACTTCTCAATTGGCCTATGATAACCTTATGTTATCCACGACAGCCAATCAAAAGACCCCAAAGAGATGGACTAGAAGCTGGAACCAATGACGAGATGTCTTAGACGCCCTCTATAATCACCAATATCACAGCTCTTGCCTATTGGCCCCCATCCACATTAGATAGCTGTTGGCCAATAGCCCCCTTCCGATTTCCCCATACAAAGCAAAACTCTATGGTGACGATCGATCCCGTGTTATCCAAGCCAAAATTATTTGTCAGCAGATTTTCAAGAATAACAAAACGAACGACCGTTAGAATTCCAGACGGTCGATCCTCCCAACATCATTTGTCAAGGTAGAGTCAGGTGACTCCCATACACAGTACACTTTCTGAGCAACCTGTTGACAGACTGAGAAACTTTTAGTAAAGAGGCCTGCGTTAAATAACAGCAGGAAATAACTGGAGTTTCTCTATCGCCTCATTAGGGGACACAGTAAATTATGGGTGACTGCCACTAGGAGGCTGACACTATACAAAAAAAATTACCTCCTCCCCAGTAGTGTACACCCCACCGACTGGCACAAAATTCATCAGTTTAGCTTAGTGTCAGTAGCAGGTGGACTCGGGTCCTTTACAACAGTGTTTTTCAACCAGTGTGCCGCGACACATGGTCGGGTGTGCCGCGGGGGAACGGGAGTCAGCTGTTCTCTGTGCCGACTGTCAAGCTGACAGCCGGCACAGAGAAGCTGCAGCGCGCCGGCTCCCGGAGATCAATTGTACTCGCAGACATCTACCAGCTGCGAGTACAATTGAGGCTCTGACCGCTGGGTCAGAGCGACGCCAGCAGCGTGATCAAGTCATGTGATCACGCTGCTGACGTCACTATCCGGCGCGCAGGAGAAAGAAGAGACTTGGTGGTAAGTGCTCCTGTGCTGTGGAGCTGAAGACACCGAAGATTCAGCGTGGGGTGGGTTTATGGGGAGTATGTGGGGGGATTTATTAAGTGTGTGGGAGGATTTATTCAGTGTGGGGGGATTTATTCAGTGTGTGGGGGGATTTATTCAGTGTGTGGGGGGATTTATTCAGTGTGGGGAGGATTTATTCAGTGTGGGGGGGATTTATTCAGTGTGGGGGGGATTTATTCAGTGTGGGGGGGATTTATTCAGTGTGTGGGGGGATTTATTCAGTGTGTGGGAGGATTTATTCAGTGTGGGGGGGATTTATTCAGTGTGTGGGGGGATTTATTCAGTGTGGGGGGGATTTATTCAGTGTGTGGGAGGATTTATTCAGTGTGGGGGGGATTTATTCAGTGTGTGGGGGGATTTATTCAGTGTGTGGGGGGATTTATTCAGTGTGGGGGGGATTTATTCAGTGTGGGGGGGATTTATTCAGTGTGTGGGAGGATTTATTCAGTGTGGGGGGGATTTATTCAGTGTGTGGGGAGGATTTATTCAGTGTGGGGGGATTTATTCAGTGTGTGGGGGGATTTATTCAGTGTGGGGGGGATTTATTCAGTGTGTGGGAGGATTTATTCAGTGTGGGGGGGATTTATTCAGTGTGTGGGAGGATTTATTCAGTGTGGGGGGGATTTATTCAGTGTGTGGGAGGATTTATTCAGTGTGGGGGGGATTTATTCAGTGTGTGGGAGGATTTATTCAGTGTGGGGGGGATTTATTCAGTGTGTGGGGGGATTTATTCAGTGTGTGGGGGGATTTATTCAGTGTGGGGGGGATTTATTCAGTGTGGGGGGATTTATTCAGTGTGTGGGGGGATTTATTCAGTGTGTGGGGGGATTTATTCAGTGTGGGGGGATTTATTCAGTGTGTGGGGGGATTTATTCAGTGTGTGGGGGGATTTATTCAGTGTGTGGGGGGATTTATTCAGTGTGTGGGGGGATTTATTCAGTGTGTGGGGGGATTTATTCAGTGTGTGGGGGGATTTATTCAGTGTGTGGGGGGATTTATTCAGTGTGTGGGGGGATTTATTCAGTGTGTGGGGGGATTTATTCAGTGTGTGGGAGGATTTATTCAGTGTGGGGGGGATTTATTCAGTGTGTGGGGGGATTTATTCAGTGTGTGGGGGGATTTATTCAGTGTGTGGGGGGATTTATTCAGTGTGGGGGGATTTATTCAGTGTGGGGGGGATTTATTCAGTGTGTGGGAGGATTTATTCAGTGTGGGGGGGATTTATTCAGTGTGTGGGGGGATTTATTCAGTGTGTGGGGGGATTTATTAAGTGTGGGGGGATTTATTCAGTGTGTGGGGGGATTTATTCAGTGTGTGGGGGGATTTATTCAGTGTGGGGAGGATTTATTCAGTGTGGGGGGGATTTATTCAGTGTGGGGGGGATTTATTCAGTGTGTGGGGGGATTTATTCAGTGTGTGGGGAGGATTTATTCAGTGTGTGGGGGGATTTATTAAGTGTGGGGGGATTTATTCAGTGTGTGTGGGGGGATTTATTCAGTGTGTGGGGAGGATTTATTCAGTGTGGGGGGGGATTTATTCAGTGTGTGGGGGGATTTATTCAGTGTGTGGGGGGATTTATTCAGTGTGTGGGGAGGATTTATTCAGTGTGTGGGGGGATTTATTAAGTGTGGGGGGATTTATTCAGTGTGTGGGGGGGATTTATTCAGTGTGTGGGGGGATTTATTCAGTGTGTGGGGGGATTTATTCAGTGTGTGGGGGGATTTATTCAGTGTGGGGAGGATTTATTCAGTGTGGGGGGGATTTATTCAGTGTGGGGGGGATTTATTCAGTGTGGGGGGGATTTATTCAGTGTGTGGGGGGATTTATTCAGTGTGTGGGGAGGATTTATTCAGTGTGTGGGGGGATTTATTAAGTGTGGGGGGATTTATTCAGTGTGTGTGGGGGGATTTATTCAGTGTGTGGGGAGGATTTATTCAGTGTGGGGGGGGATTTATTCAGTGTGTGGGGGGATTTATTCAGTGTGTGGGGGGATTTATTCAGTGTGTGGGGAGGATTTATTCAGTGTGTGGGGGGATTTATTAAGTGTGGGGGGATTTATTCAGTGTGTGGGGGGGATTTATTCAGTGTGTGGGGGGATTTATTCAGTGTGTGGGGGGGATTTATTCAGTGTGTGTGGGGGGATTTATTCAGTGTGTGGGGGGATTTATTCAGTGTGTGGGGGGATTTATTCAGTGTGGGGAGGATTTATTCAGTGTGGGGGGGATTTATTCAGTGTGGGGGGGATTTATTCAGTGTGGGGGGGATTTATTCAGTGTGTGGGGGGATTTATTCAGTGTGTGGGGAGGATTTATTCAGTGTGTGGGGGGATTTATTAAGTGTGGGGGGATTTATTCAGTGTGTGTGGGGGGATTTATTCAGTGTGTGGGGAGGATTTATTCAGTGTGGGGGGGGATTTATTCAGTGTGTGGGGGGATTTATTCAGTGTGTGGGGGGATTTATTCAGTGTGTGGGGAGGATTTATTCAGTGTGTGGGGGGATTTATTAAGTGTGGGGGGATTTATTTAGTGTGTGGGGGGGATTTATTCAGTGTGTGGGGGGATTTATTCAGTGTGTGGGGGGATTTATTCAGTGTGTGGGGGGGATTTATTCAGTGTGTGTGGGGGGATTTATTCAGTGTGTGGGGGGATTTATTCAGTGTGTGGGGGGATTTATTCAGTGTGTGGGGGGGATTTATTCAGTGTGTGGGGGGGATTTATTCAGTGTGGGGGGGATTTATTCAGTGTGTGAGGGGATTTATTCAGTGTGTGGGGGGATTTATTCAGTGTGTGGGGGGGATTTATTCAGTGTGTGGGGGGGATTTATTCAGTGTGTGGGGGGGATTTATTCAGTGTGTGGGGGGATTTATTCAGTGTGGGGGGGGATTTATTCAGTGTGTGGGGGGATTTATTCAGTGTGTGGGGGGGATTTATTCAGTGTGTGGGGGGGATTTATTCAGTGTGTGGGGGGGATTTATTCAGTGTGGGGGGGGATTTATTCAGTGTGTGGGGGGATTTATTCAGTGTGGGGGGGATTTATTCAGTGTGTGGGGGGATTTATTCAGTGTGTGGGGGGATTTATTCAGTGTGAGTAGGGGGATTTATTCAGTGTGTGGGGGGATTTATTCAGTGTGTGTGGGGATTTATTCAGTGTGTGGGGGGGATTTATTCAGTGTGTGGGGGGGATTTATTCAGTGTGTGGGGGGATTTATTCAGTGTGTGGGGGGGATTTATTCAGTGTGTGGGGGGATTTATTCAGTGTGTGTGGGGGGTTTTATTCAGTGTGTGGGGGTATTTATTCAGTGTGGGGGGGATTTATTCAGTGTGTGGGGGGATTTATTCAGTGTGTGGGGGGGATTTATTCAGTGTGTGGGGGGATTTATTCAGTGTGTGGGGGGGATTTATTCAGTGTGTGGGGGGGATTTATTCAGTGTGTACGTGGGGGGGGCTGGAATTTATTTAGCATGTGTGGGGCAGGGTGCATTTATTCTGTGTGGAAGGGGATGGATTTATTCTATCGGAAGGGGAGTGGATATATTCTGTGGGGGTGAGTGGGGAGA